>NW_003852786.1:15013-30882 GCF_000181295.1 Otolemur garnettii
AAAAAAAAATTTTAGCCTCCAGCATTGGGTTAAGCATCTTCCATCATGAGAGCTACAATTCTAAATGAAAATGTTATGTAATTTTTACAAATTAAAGAGATTTCAGAGATTATTTAGCTCAGTGTTGAGGCAATAGGGTCCCACAAAAATAATACAGCAGAAAAAAAATCATACATCTAGTTAGAAAAAGAAGGTGTACACATTTGAATCTTCTCCCTTTTTTCCCAAGGTACTTCATATGGCCATTACTCTTTTGAGTATTTGCCTTTAAAAAGTCTATCAGAGTTTCTCATAAACTATCATCAATGTATTTTGGAATTGTCTTTAGACTTAACCCCGGAATCACACAAGCAAATGAGTCTCATTACTATAAAGACATGTCTCATACACTTAAATTGGTGCATAAAAGTATAAGGATGGATTTATATTAATCAAATGTTTCCCCCACCTCTCTCCATCTTTGGCATAAATGACAAATACTGATAATGCATAGTAATTATGTATTCCTTAACATTCTTTCTTCACTAGATGTAAAGGATAGATTGGCTGTAACTGACACTTAATCTGCACTCTGCTTTGAAGGAAATAAATTAAAATTTATTTTGCAAATACAGTAGTGGCTACAATTGAACAGATTTCACAATTAGCATTCTTCTTATTTTAATACAAACACTATGATAAATTATAGCTCAAAGTCTTACACTCTTATACACAAATATATTACACAGAAGCATTTTCCATCTTTTGCTTAAAGGAAAATATTTCTATTCCATATTGTATATTAGATATCAGAAAATATATATACATAACTTTAAACTATCCAGGTTTCTTGGTGAAAGTTACCTTTTTTTGTTCACAAATGAAATAAAAATCCTCAATTGTTTCCATTCATGTAATTCTGCATGATTTCATTCAGAAAATACTTATTTTGTGCCTACTAATTAAAGTACAGGGATTATAAAAGTAAAAAGAAAAAGACAAAAATTCTTGCCATAATGTAAATTCTTACATTTTTAGTGGTAGAGGCAAGAAAATAAACAAATAAAATATATATCACATGAAATGGTAATAAGTGATAAGTATAGAAAAGGGAACTCATTATAAAATGTTGGAGAGCCTAAAATTATAGATGTGGGACTTAATTAAACTTCATAAAGAAGGTGGTTTTGTGGCCAGGGTGGCTCACACTTTTAGTCCCAGTGCTTTTAAAGGACAAGGTAGGAGGATAAATTGAGGCCAGAGTTCTAGACAAGCCTGGGCAACATACTATGACCCTGTGTCTACAAACTTATTTTGAAAATGTAGCTAAACACAACCTAAAATCCTAGATATTTAGAAGGTTGAAGTAGAATTGCTTGAGCCCAGGCTTTCCACCCTGAGTGACACAGCAGGACTATGTCTTAAAAAAAAAAAAAAACCTAAAATAATACAGGGAGGGAGTCATGAATATGTCTGAGGAAAGAGCCTTCCAGAGGCGGAAAACATGTTTATAAAGGCCCTAAGGCTAAAGCACACATAGTACTTTTGAATAATAGCAAGAAGCCTGAGCAACTAGATAGAAGTGAGTAAAGAAGAGTGGGCAGTGGGAGTACTAGAATATGAGATTAGAGAGGTAAGACAGTTACCTCACATAAAGCTTGAAGATTATAGTGAGGGATGTGTCTTTTTCTGTGTTTAAGATGGGAAGCTAGTAGAAGATTATTTAAGAAGAAAGATAAAATTTAATTCAAGTTTTTGGTTAGAAGGAGATAAATACCAAGGGAAAATTAATAGAATAAAATAAGGGAGCTCAAGAGTTGTGAGAGTGAAGGCCTATTTCAGTTATAAATTGAATGGTTGCATAAACTTGTTTGAGAAGATAACATTTAAACAAAGACTTTCAGAGGTGAAGAAGTTAAGCATATAGATATCTGAAGGAAGAGTATTTTAGAAATTTGAAAGAGGCAGTGTAAAGACCTGAAGTCAAATACGTGATTGAGGAGTATCTGGGATATTATTTTAGGTAGAGTTGAACAAGATAAAGAATAGTAGGAGAAGAATTAAGAGGGATAATAGCGTATCAAAACATGTTTATCTTTGAATGGCAATAATAAAAACCCCAGCTTCTATTCTGAATGAGTAGTCACTCATTGAATAACTTTAAGCAGAAGAGTGATATGGTGTTATATGTTAAGGAGATCATTCTAGTTATTGTATAACAGCATACTGTAAAAGTGTCAAAGGAGCAAACAAAAGACACATTTTGAGGTTACAGAACAAAATTCAAGTGAAAGATAATGGTAGGTTGGACCAGGGTGACAGCAATGAAGTTGGTGAAAACTGGTTGAATTATGTATACATTCTAGAGGCAAGGACAACAGGATTTGCTGACAGAACAAATGTAGAATGGGAAAGGGGATTTGATGGCATCCTGATTGCTTTTTTATTACAGTAAAAATAAATAATATTAAATTTACCATCTTATCAATTTTTTTTTTTTTTTTGCAGTTTTTGGCTGGGGCTGGGTTTGAACCCACCACCTCCAGCATATGGGGCCGGCGCCCTACTCCTGGAGCCACAGGTGCTGCCCCATCTTATCAATTTTTTACTTTTTAATTCTATAATGTTCAGCATATCCACATTGCTGTGAAGCAGATCTCCAGAATGTTTTCACATTGCAAAACTGAAACTATCCATTGAATGACAATTCCTCTTTTCTACCTCTCTCCAGCCCCTAGCAATCATTCCAATTTCTATTTTCTATGAATTATACTACTTTATATACCTCATAAAAGTAAAGTCACACAGTATTTACATTTTTGTGATTGACTTTTGTTGCTTATTTGCTCAAAATTCAATCATGTTTTATCATGTGACAGAATATTTTCCTTTTAATATTCTATTTTATTTACATACCAATTTTGCATTATCAGTTCTCTATAAATACACATTTGCAGTGTTTCCAACTCTTGGTTGCTGTAAATCAAGCAGCAGTGAACACAATTATGTAAACATCTCCTAGAAAACATGCTTTAAATTCTTTTGGGGATAAACCCAGAGGAGAGAGTATAGATTATAAAATAGCTTTTCTTTTATTTGTTTATTTTTTAAAGACCATCCATGATATTTTCCATATCAGTTGCCCCATTTTATAATCTCACACTGTGCCAAATGTTCTGATATCTCCACATCATACCTTTCAAACATTTGCTATTGTTTGTTTCTGCTTTTGTTTACATAATAGTTATTCTATTGTAAGATGATACATCATTAAAGTTTTGATATACATTTATCCAAAGATGAGTGATGTCGAGTGTCTTTTTATACACTCTTTTTATACACTTTGACCACTTGTATATTATCTTTTTTTTTTATTTTCCAGACAATTTATTTAAAAAGCAAAATATACAATATCTTAGAGGCTTTGAGTCAATGGAAGACAGGGGCATGGTTTTAAGAGTATCAATATGTTTTAGCAATTTTGGGGGGGGAATTCATTGAGGTTACAACAGGTTACATTGATTGCATTTGTTAGGTAAGGTCCCTCCTAATTATGTCCTGCCCCCCAAACATGTGTCACACACCATCGGTCCCCACCCCCTCCCACCTTCCCTCTCTCTGCTCTTCCCTCCTACCCCCTCTCTCTTTTCCTCTCTTTGCTCTCCCTTCCCCCACTCCCTCTCTCCTTAGCTCTCTCTGCTTGCCCCTTCCCCTACCCCCCACTGTGTAGGTGATCAACTGTCCTCATATGAGAATTGAGTACATAGGATTCTTACTTCTCAATTCTTGTGATGCTTTACTAAGAATAATATGTTTCACTTCCATCCAGGTTAATACAATGTAAAATCTCCATCTCGTTAAAGTCTGAATAGTATTCTATGGTATACATATATCACAGCTTGTTAATCTGTTCCGGAGTGGTTGAGCATTAGCTTGTTTCACATTTTGGTGCTTGTAAATTGAGCTGCAATCAACAGTCTAGTGCAAATGTCCTTAGGATAAAATATTTTATTTTCTTTTGGGTAGATGCCTGGTAATGGGATTTCAGGTTAAAATAAATGGGAGGTCTAATTTGAGTACTTTGAGTATTCTCCATACTTCCTTCCAAAAAGCTTGTATTAGTTTGCAGTCCCATCAATGGTGTAAAAGTGTTCCCTTCTTTCTGCATCCATGCTAGATGAATTTTTTTTAACATTGATAATTATACAATGTCAGTTCCATACAAAACCTCTGGTCCTTTGCAGCCTCATCTGCACTACAATTTCTGTTATGGCCATTGCAATTTATGTCTTTATATATGGTGTACCTACTGCCATAGATTTATAGTTACTGTTTTGTTATTCAAATTCTACACAGCAAAATTGCAAAAGTACATGTGAGTATACTTATCTGTATATTTACCTTGTTTTTAACCTTTAACCTCTAAATATATATATTTTCTTTTCTTTTCTTTCTTTCTTTTTTTTTTTTTTTTTTTTTTTGAGACAGAGTCTTACTAGGTCACCCTTGGTAGAGTGCCATGGTGTCACAGCTCACAGCAACCTAAAACTCTTGGGCTCAAGTGACTCTCTTGTCTCAGCCTCCCTTGTAGATGGGACTACAGGTGACCCACCACAATGTCCATCTATTTTTTGTTGTTGTTGTTGTTTTGTTTCTTTAGCAGGCTCAGGCTGTGTTCGAATCCACCAGCCCCGGTGCATGTGGCTGGTGCCCTGACTGCTGAGCAACAGGAGCCAAGCCAAAATACATATATTTTCTAAAACGAAAAGCATTATCTTCCATAATCATAATATAATTATCAAAATGAAATTATTTTCTTAATGTAGTGAATTACTAAGTTTTCTGACACTGAGCCTTGCATTACTGAAGTAAGACTTATAGTATACAATTCAACTTAATTTTTTTTATTTGAAATTTTACATCTGTAAAGAGATTAGACTATGGCATACTTTTTAAAATCATATCATATTTGAGTATGCTGGCATTTTATTTAATAGTTAAAAGTTAAAACTCATCTATTTTGTGGGCTGAGTGATGGCTGCAGTGGTGTTTCACTGTGTAATAATTCATTGAGTTATATACTTGAGATTTTATTAGAGAACCTTATCTTTTGAATCAGCTTCAAACTTCTGCCTACTGGATTTTCATTTTAACTTGAAGGAATCCATGTAGCATTTTATCTTTTGTAGAACAAATCTATTGCTAATGAACTCTTTCAGCTTTAGCTTATCTAAGACAGTCTTGATTTCTCATTTATCTTGTGAGGTAGTTTTGTCAGATACATACTCTTGGTTGACAGGTTTTCTTCTCCCTGTACTTTGAATATATAATCCTCTTTCTAACCTATATATTTTCTGCTAAGAGATCCACTGATAATTTCATACAAGCTCCCCTATATATGTCAAATCACTTATATTTTGCTGCTTTTATAGTTCTTTATTTGTCTTTGACTTTAGATGGCTTGATTACATCATATGCTATCCCAAAAGTCACCCCTAAAGTGGCACTACATGGAGAAAATTGGAAATTGTATCTAAATGTACCTTTATTAATGAAATATTTGTTGCAAAATTTTATAAAGATGTAGCCAACATGTAGAGAATATTCCTTCAATATTTTTGTAAAATTTTGTAATGAATATTTTGTAAATAAAGGTCCACTTAGCTACAAATTTCTATTTTACCCATGTACAGCAACTTTAGGAATACTCCCTGTATGCTCTGGGGTAGTTCTCTTTTAATTTATCTTAGCTAGACTTTTTTGAGTTTATTGAAATTGTATGTGAATGTTTTTCCTCTGATTTAGTTAGTTTTCAGCCATTATTTTTTCAAAGAAGTTTTCTCCCTCTTTTTAAATTTCTTTTCTTTCCGGTATTCTCTTTATGTATATGTTACATCCTTTGAACTTGTCGCACAATTATGGAATATTTTGTTCTTTCTTTGTTTTATCTTTCTTTTCAGTTTTAGAGGTTTCTGTTGTCAAATCCTCAAGCTCAGAGATTCTTCTCTTAGCCATGTGCAATCTACTGATGAGCCCATCAAAGGCATTATTTCTTTATGTTGTAATTTTTTTTAATCGTTCACTCTTTTCTGATTATTTCTTACAATTTCCACCCCTTTCCTTATATATCCATCTGATATTTCACATTGCCTACTTTTTCCATTAAAGCCTTTAGTATATTAATCATAGATTTTTATTTATGTATTTACTGGTCTTTTTAAAAAATGGTTTTAAACTTATCCATGTGCCAAAAAAATTTGTACCTAACATTTTGAAATAAACTTTCTAAATATTTTGAAATTAAAAATAATATTGTGCTAGGATAAAAAGAAGGCAATGGGACACTATTCAGTAATAATAAGAAGGAATTTGTGCGATTTATGTCAGCATAGATTATCTAAAACTATATAGTAAAATGGTCTTTACTAGGGATTGGGGTGGGGGTTGGAGAGACTTTGGCAACCCACAGTATTTTATTTTATTTTATTATACACACACACACACACACACATATATATATATATATATATATTTGAGACAGAATCTCACCATGTCTCCCTCAGTAGAATGCTGTGGCATCACAGCTTACAGCAACCTCTAACACCTGGGCTCAAGCAATTCTCTTGCCTCAGTCTCCCAAGTAGCTGGGACTACAGGCACCTGCCATAACACCCGGCCATCTTTTTGCTGCATTTGTCATTGTTGTTTAGCCGGCCCCGACCGGGTTCGGACCGCCACCCTCAGTGTATGTAGCTGGTGCCATAACCACTGTGCTATGGGTGCTGAGCCAGCCCCCAGTATTTTAAAGGATTCAGTCTCTAAAGGCAATTGACCTATTTTACAGATGCATACTCGCATTTTCCTTTTCTCCCTCCACCTTAAGGGGGGGTCTCAGATCTCATATTTTGTATTTTTGATAGCAAATTCTATTTGATTATTATAATGGGTAAATTTAAATATCCTATCAAAAATAAATTTTTGGAGGGTATAAAGAAAAAGGAGTCAATTCATTTCAATGACTTGTGGGCATTTTTGAACCTATCCTCCTACTGTACCTTCAACTATTCAAACCCACTTCAACATTTGTCACCTCAACTACTTACTACCAAATTCACTGTTTTCATTATACCTCTCACCGGGAGCGTGGCCTTCTGCTGTGTATCCTTTTATAATACATACTTTTAAAGTAAGAGCCAGCTCTATTCTCCTAAGGTAAATGATACCCTAAACCCACAAATATCAGCCCCTATAGTAATGTTTAGACTATGTAACCCTGAACTCCTTCCCTCACTGTCTGAGCCATGGTGGAACTCTATCCCTGCTGTGTAATCATTTTTTTCTGAGCATTTGGATGTAGACTTCTAAAAGGAAAATATATTTCTACCTGATGGCAGAATCAAGGCACTATTAACTTATGCTGAAGGGGAGTCATGTCAAGTTGTATCCCCATATAGGAACAGGTAAAGCCATTTCTAAGAAAAGGAGGAGAAGGAAACAAATTCTCAGACCCAAAAGGGAAAGTCCTTTGGCCTTAGATGGATTGTGAGAGGAACCTTACTTTCTAGCAAGGAATTTTCCTGAGGAATGTCGTACAGACTGGATCTGAGTAGGGTGAACATGCATATTGAAGATTACTAGCTGACATTATACAAAGAGGGCCTGTTACATCTGCTCCCCTCATTAACTCTCACCATTCTGGGGGCAACAACCTTTTCTGCTGTCAGTTACAGGTGGTCCCTGAGTTAGAAACATCCAGCGTATGTACAATTTACACTTAAGAAAGGAGGCTATAATAGTAAGTCCTTGAATTACAAACATCCAACTGACATAAAACTCACACTTATGAATGAGGGCTATTACAGGTAATAGGTAAATGTACCTGTTTTAATTTAAATACAAATTCAACTTAAGAACAAACCTGTAGAACCTATCTCATTCAAAACCTGGACTACCTGTAATCAATTTTATCTAAAACATGTGAAATTAAAGTTTCATTCTTTCCAAGTTGTGATAATACTTTTTTCTTTTCTTTTCTGTCTTATAAATTCTATTTATTTTATTGCTTATAAATTCTATTTACCTTTATTGATGGTAGACTCTACCATCTCACTCCCACATTGTTTCTAGGTTGTGATATTTTTTCTCTTTTTGGCCTTATAAATTCTTTTTACCTTTATTGCTTTATTGCTTATAAATTCTATTTACCTTTATTGATGGTAGACTCTATGTACCATTCCACTCCCCCATTGTTTCTAAGTTGTGATAATATTTTTTTCTCTTTTCTTTCTTATAAATTCTATTTGCCTTTATTGATTGACTCTATCTACCATCTCACTCCCCCATAGTATATATGTAAAATAATACAACTGGAAGAAAATAGCTAGACCAAACAAATAAATTTGAAATAATTTGTCATATCTGATTCAGTTGATATGGAAGTAAACTATGCTTGCTTGAAGCTATGGATTTTGGTTAACTGATATGTTTCAAAGAGTCACTTGCATCATTACACCATTCAGTCCAAGGTCTTGATGAGGCTATTTTAGTTGGCAGGGCAACTTTTTATATTTCTTCAAAAGATTATTTGGTTATTTTTGAGGTGTTAACTTTATGATCATTCTCAACTCTTTTTTTTTTTTTTGGCTGGGGCTGGGTTTGAACCCACCACCTCCAGCATATGGGGTTGGCTCCCTACCCTTTTGAGCCACAGGCGCTGCCCCCTCAACTCTTCTTCTGTTTCCTGTTTCTTCAAATCATGAGAAGAATCCAGCTTATTATCTAGGCATTTCATATTTAAGTCCTTGAATGAACTGCAAAAAGGTGTTGCATAATAGTTACTTTTATCAGAATAACATCTTATTGATGAACCAGCTTTACCTCCAGATAAATAGATATACAAATCGTCTAGACAGGTTAGAGATCTTTTCTTACATTTAAGCTGATCAAAATTTGAAAAATCACACTCACTAGAGCAACTTCCCTGAAGTCTATAACAGCCTTTAAGATACTTCACTAAAAATCCTGTTTCTGCAGCTTCATAACCCTCAGCTCCCTGGTGTACTGCAACAATGAGAGTCTCCCTGGGAACTAGGTTCAAATGCATGGCCTGTAAGATGACAGGGAGGCTTTAATTGTATTTTTAAAAATGTCTGGCTTGAACATTGCAACAGTCTTGCCTATCTTACTCCTTTCAAACTACTACAGCAAAATATCATAAACTTGTGGATTATACACAACAGAAATTTAATTGTCATTGCTCTGGAGCCTGACAAACCCATGACAAAGATGCTGGCAGATTTGGTATGTGAGAAGGGTCCTCTTTTTGGTTCAGAAATGTCCATCTTCTTGCTAGCATATCACATGGTGAAAGAGGCAAAAAGTCTCTTTGGACCTCTTTTATAAGGGTACTAATTCTATTCATGAATGCTCTGCCCTTGTGACCTGATCACTTCCCTAATACCATCACATTGTTGGTTAATATTTCAACATGTGGAATTAGGGGGACCACAAACAATACCTTAATACTGTCATATCTGAATTTGATCTTGATGCGTTTTTTGACTCTTTCAACTGTATTTTTTGCCTTTTGTATGCCTTATAACTTTTAGTTAAAAGTAGACATGATGTCTGAGAGAAACAAACTACAGTAAATTGACCTTTTATAGTAATAAGGGATAGAAACTTAGGAGGCATTCTATAGTCTTATGCTTACATTTCAGTCTTTTGGTCAACTTGTGTCCCTGGACTGTAAACTTTAGCCCTTCTCCGTTCCTAAGATGAAGAAGTTTGGGTAGAGAAAGTTGGAGTTGGTAATTCCCTTCCTTAGGTTCTAATAGACTTTCAGAAGGTTAGGCTTTATAAAAAATAGTTTCTTCTGAAAACAGATCTGTTGGAAAATACCATACTCTCTAGCATATTTTAAATGGTTCTTTATGCCTCCCCCTGCCAGAAACACAGGGAATTATTTTCTTATATTCAATGTGATGACTTGATAGAGCTCCTGGAGGTAAAGCTTACAAAAATGTGAGAGCTCACTGATCTCTGTGTGTCCCTGGAGTTTTTATCTTTCACAGTTGTCCATACGGAACCTCCATCACATCTTCAATTACAGTTCAGATTTTCCTATCCCATTACCGAGTCTTGTAAAGTGTTCTGCTTCTTGGTTTTTGCCCTCGTATGTTGTGATTCTTTGTATCTGCTTGACTGTTCAATTTTGGGGGCAGTAGTTTGTCTTATGATGAATCTCACTTTTCTTACACATCTAAAAAGAGGTGCCAAATTTCAGTTTCTTCAGCTTCGTACTTGTTAGAACAAAGTGGTAAGTTTAAAGCTCCTTATATGCTAAATGAAGACTCTATATGTTTCTTATTTTATAAAGCCCTACTGATTCTGTGCTGAAATTATCATTTTAATTGTATTAGTTATAGCTATTTTAACAATTGTGTCTGGTAGATTCAACATCCCTAGAACATCTACTTCTGCTATTTAGTTTTCTACTTACGTCTGGCACTTGGCTTTATTTTCCTGTATGTCTGTTGTTCTTATTATACCCCAAACATTGTATATAAAATGTTGTAGAGATACTTGGATGCTCAGAATTGTAGTCTTTCCCCCAAAAGGATTTAATTTTGTTTCTTTCTGGCAATTAGAATATTGGTGTATCACCTTTATAAATTCCTTAATTGATCTGATTAGTAACTGGGTTTAATCTTTTGAATGGCTTTGTCTGTATTCAGTTACCCTTTTTCCTTATAGCGTACCTCTCAAAAGCCTACAACAAAAGCTTGGGTGGTTAAAAGAGACCTCTTTCTTTGTTGAACTTTGAATTCCAATTCTCTGCCCCAGCTTTATGAAACTCCTAAATTTGATAGTGTTTCACTTTCTCAGAAGTCATTAATAGTTGATCAGTGCATAAAGGGGTAAAGTGAAGGGAATATCCTGCATACCATTCTGCTTTTTCCTTTGTTTCTGGATTTTAGCTCCTCAAATTCTTGGTGCCTTAATAGCTTTCTATTGCCTTAAATTTTTTTTTATTAAATTGTAAATACATAGATCATGTATACATTAATGCATTTATGGGGTACAATGTGGTGATTTCATATAGAGTTAGGAATGCTTACATCACACTGGTTAATATATACCTCATCTCATTTACTTAATTATTGTGTTAAACCAGATTTTTTTTACAGCTTTTCTACTTCATTTCTGCAACGTGGTTTGTCCAAATCAAACTTATTTGACTGCTAGAAATTCCTCTATATACCTTTTGATTTCTTTTTCCTATATAAGGTTTCATTACTGAATTCTTTAGCTATATTTGCCCTTTTCCTTCTCTGGAAGAGATATTTGTATTAAGACTCAGGATGGGAAAGAATATACTTTATGGGTGCCTTGTAGAATATTTTATCCCCAAGTCTGCTGAGTCATTTCTTTTTTCTCTTGATAGGAATATCAAAGGGTTAATTAGTCCAAAGAGATATTTTGTTCCTAGTTTTTACATATATACATTTTAAAAACCTAAGTTATTATAATAGTTTGAAATGGTAATACATTTTTATACTTTTTGATAGATCACCTTGACTAGGCTACATTCCTTATTTATTGAATTGAACATTAATCTAGACACTGCTATAGTTTTACTGATGCAAAGTCCCTAATCAGTTGACTTTAAGTAAAGGATATTAGTCTGCTTTATATGAGGGGATCTCCTGATTTTATTAGTAGGAAGGTTTTAAAAACAAGAATTACGGTCAGTAGAGTGAGAAAGAGAGAGAGGGAGGAAGGACAGGAGGGAGAAAAAGGGAGCAAGAGAGAGAGAGAGACAAGGGAGTAAGAGAGAGAGAAACAAACATGAAAGCAGAAGAGAAAGAGAAAGAACGAAAGCAAGCAAGCAAGAAAGATAGTATATCTAAGAATTTATTCAGAAAAAAATACATGTGTATAGTATACATATATTTTATGTATACTTTTACATAATATAAATATATATACCTATATATCAGCCTAAATATATATATATATACACGCACATATATAATTGTATATTTTTATGTGCCTTTTATTGGTTTTTCTTCCTTAGTTGAAACCGACTAATAAAATGCCTGAGAACATATTCCTCATAAAAATTAAAATGTGTTCATATAGTGTAAATGAGCATAAGAATATGCCATAGCCGTGTGGAATGGAATCAGTGATATTCTATGTAAATGGGTGTCTTTGTACCGTATCTGGCAGAAAAGACTATAATATATATAATTAAGTCAGACTTCTTTAATATAATTAGCTTTGGGAATAGAAATGGAAATATAAACACAATTAATGAATATGCTAATTTACTCCTTGTTATAGACATCAGGGGATAGTTGATCTTTATCCATGGCTTAAAAGTCCATACAAGATTAAATTGATGATTAAATATTTTCTTCATTTCTAAAATACAGAACATTAAAATGCTATTTCAAGGTCAAACTTTATATAAAGGTAGGAAAACATTAATTTTTATCCTTGAGATTAATTAAATATAAAAAAATTATGAGAAAAATGTTAAGGACCAGAAGTCTCTATTGATGATATAATAAAATAGGCAGGTGATAATGATTCATGATAATGTCTAATGAGAACAGAATCCCACCAATCTCTACATTCTATTAATTCATATTGTTTCTCTGTTTCTCTTCCTTTTTTTGGAAGTAAGCTAGGATTATCATAATAAGCATGTAGAACATCATAAATAACTAAGTTTGTATGCAGGAATAAATTACTTTTGCTCTGAGAAACTATAACCAGAGGGAACAAATATGCTCCTCAATTTGAAGCAAGCAAAGCTCTGTAACAAAATAAAACATTAATTCATTGGGAAAAATTTGAAACTTCCTTTTTGGTATGATTTCCTTCAGAATATATTATGAAGCTAGTTTAAAGTAAATTATTTTAAAATAATTCGATCAACATAAATCAAAAACCTTCCTTTAGAACTTGGTTAAAATGGGATTCAGTGTTTTTAGTTGCTCAGATAGGGAGTTTTCAGAAAGGAGGTTACTACTGTAGAGTTGGTTCACATAAAATCATACTTAAAGTGTGTGCAAAAAGCATTATTATTCATCTTTTAAAATGTATAAATAACATATTCAAATTATATTTAAATAGCATTTTTAATACACAGTGGGGGTTAAGCTTAGGTCCCGGGTTTGGTTAAATCTTGTATTGTTTCAACTAAAATTTTATTTTGACCTTACAGTGTCATATACTAACTTATGTCCCCTATAATTCACATTTATAGAAGCAAAAAATAGTCTAATAATATGTAAGGCTGTCAAGACTGATATGACAGCCTTATAATTTCACAAAACCGAAAAGAATGAGCCAAAGCAAAGTAGAAAAATACATGTATAACAACGTGTCAACCATAGTACATAGTGTTACAGTGTTTTGGGGGAGGGGGTCTAGAGGCACCTTTAATAGGACTTGAAGTACTTTAGCTTTGATGATTGTTATTATCATCATTTGCCTCATGCAGTAGGAGGCTATGAACTGTACAATAGGAGTTATCAAGAAAATACACTTTCAAATATGCTGCATGAATTTGTTTATAACAGCATGGAATAAATGCCAGCTTCCATTTTACTGTGGCTAGATTTTTATTAACAAGCACTGGTGAGAGAGTTCCTTCTTTGAAAATACAAATGCTACCAAACTAGTTCAATTATTCAACTCTAGGTTTTCATATATTTTAATGTGTCTTAAAGGAAGAATTCCATGACAGAGAATTTCAAATAACTTTCTACTTTTTAAACTGCCTCTTGAAGTAAAAGTAGTTATTTGACATATGAAATATATTCCTTATGTTAATTAAAAGGTTGCATTCTCTCCTACAAGCATTTAACTTCAAAACTTAGAGTTTTTTAATTGACTTTAAAAGAAGATTAATCCCTGATTTGTCTTGTTTATTTCATTTCATTCTTGCTTATGTTTGGTGACTAATGAAAATAACAAAAAACTGAATATACAATATGTTGTCTCAATATGCTCCTACATCATTCTCCTAATTAAGGGAGACTGACTCTATTATGTTCTTAGTAATACTGAGCACATTGTGAATTTCTAAAGCATATTGATTAATTAATCAAAAAAGCAGTAGTATAAATGTATCTTGGTACTTTGAAGATTTAGGAACTTAAGAAAACCAAGGTTTTTATTTTCTAGGTTTATAGTATGTTTTATTTCCCTCTAAATGTTATGAAAGTTATAAATCACCAAGAAGTTTGCCTATTTCCACCACACACTTTCTCCTCTCTCACACCTAAGTGTCCCCAAAGTCTCTTCTTTCTTTAAGTTTTCTAATTAAGTTATTTGGAGTTGACAAAACTGCTCTACAATTAATTTATAAATATTATAAGTATACTATGCAAAGATGCTCAATGCATACAAAGTTTATGTATTTCAATGCTCTTTTATGTGCCATTAGAATATAGCATGGACATGTTTTGGCATGAATAATAAACCTGTAGAACTTTGTCTTACCAAAATTTAAGCTGTTCTCTGGTAATATAAGAAGTTTCAATATTTCTTCTATGGCATGTTTCTAGGGATGTCGGAAATCTAAAAAACAATTAATGTGAAACATCTTTCTTCTTATTAGGCAAAATAAAAAATATGTTAATTTTGTTTTGGTATTACAGAAAAAAGAAGAAACAGGAAAGGTCCAATGTGGAGAGTGGGACTGGTACTGAAGAACATCAAGAAAAGGTATGTCTAGAGCAAATAGATTAGGGCAAAGAGTAGTATAGTTAGAAAATGAAATGAGTGAATGGGAAGATTATGTATAGTTTTTAGGTCATTGTAAGGACATTAGTTTACATCCTAAGTGAGATTGAGAACCCTTGAAATGATGATCTCTGACTTAGATTTTAATGAATCTTTTTGTTGTCATGTAGATACTAGATTGCATGCATGGGCAGAGGAGAGTAGTGGGTAAGGAGAGGAGCAGATAGATCAGCTAATAGGATATAAGTCAATCAGGAATGATGGTTTCTTGGATGATAGTATGCTATGTCTTAATGTTTGTGTCTTTCAAAAATTACTACATTGAAATTTAATCATCAATGTGATGACATTAGAGATGGAAGATTTGGGAGGTGATTAAATTGTTATTGAAAGTTTGGTACTTGTCCCCCAAAGCCACATCAGAAAAAGAGAGACAAGCAGTTAGAGGAAAAGAAAAGTTTATTACTTTACTGGCAAAGGAGGAAAATGACCAATGGTTTCAAAATCCAAATTCCTCCTTCAGAGCAGTATAGAGCTATTAAAATTTCTGATACCATAACTTCATTTTAGGCCAAGATAATCTCATGGCCTCTGCAACAGTCTTCTGATCTCCACCCAGATTAATCCCATTTTGGGCTAATCCCATGATCTACATCCATCTCATCTTGAGCTAGGAAGATCTCACAACCTCTATCTAGACTATTCCCTAGAGCTATCTCCTATGGTACAAGGAAGAAGAGATAGTCCCTGCCCCTCCTGACCACTGGCCTGAGGCAAAGATATAGGTTTCTGTCCTGCAAAAGTTGGATAGACAGAAAAATATTTTTAGCATTTTTGCAGGCCATTCCCTCTGCAACAAAATCACAAAAGAAGAGGTGAGCCTTCATGCATGAAATTATGAAAGAGATCACAGAAAGCTTACTTATCCCTTCTGCCATGTAAAAACACAGTGGGAAGGTAACATCTACAAACCAGAAAGTGAGTCTTCACTGGAAACTAAATCTGCTGGTGCCTTGATCTTGGATTTTCCAGCTTCCAGAACTCTGAGGTATAAATTTCTGATCTCTATAATCCATCCAGTAGCCCAAACAGATTGAATCTTAAGGGGCATCCAACTTTTTTTTTTT
>NW_003852786.1:31086-78520 GCF_000181295.1 Otolemur garnettii
TATATATATATATGAAGGAGCTGTAACACAGAGGGCTGAGAATTCCCTAAGAAGGGAGTTTCCCAACCATCCAGGGTCAGAGGCAAAGGGAGAAACTGCTGAGAAATTAACATGCATATCAATAGGCTGAGGCGCACAGGTGTCAACCTGACCCATATTCTCAGGAGATTTTATTAAGATTTTAGGATATGTATTTCCAGAATGAAGAAGTAAAGGGTTAAAAGTCTCATGATTCAATCATGTAAGTGGTCTTTTTATTACTAAAAGGTCATGAGGATGGAGGCACTACATCAAAGAACAATTCTCAAGGGTAAAACTAAGTATCTAACAAGATTGCCTTAGGGGATGAGAAAGGAATGGTTAGGGTTACAGCCTTCAGGCTAGATTGTCTTGCCTCAAGGGTAATTGTTTTTTTAATTAAATCATAGCTGTGTATACGTTATCATTTACTACTTGTTTGTTACAGAATACACAAGACAAAATACAAACAGCAAGCAAATTTTTTTCCTTATTATGTTTTTATGAAAGTTTAAAAAAAACGACTAATATATATATAAATAAAAGTAAAAAATAATTTCTAAAAAAAAAGCAGATCATGCCAACTTTTATAGACAATAGAAATAGAAATACTTCAAAGTCCTTCTACTTAGTCTGGTTACTCCTGATAGTAAAATTAGAAAAAATATATTATTATAAAGGGGAAAATTACAGACATATTTCATTGATGAATAAGGATGCAATACGATAAACAACATATTGACATGTTGAATTAAAAATTGATGTTTAAGTAATATATATTGATCAAAATTAAATCCAGTTTGTGTGAGAATTAGTCATTATTTTTTTTTTGCCCACACCCCCTCTCTCCTTCTCTGTCTGATTTCCCCTTCTCCCATGCCGCACCCTGTCATTAATTGTCTTTATATCAAAGTTGAACATGTAGCATTCTTACTTCTCTATTTCTGTGATGCTTCACTAAGAATAACGTGTTCTACCTCCATCCAGGTTATTACAAATGCTTTAAAATCTCCATTTTTTTTGATGGTTGAAAAAAAATTGCACAGCTCTTGTTAAAGCTATATTGATAGGTACTTTCTATTTTGGTTGCTGATACAATGCTATCTTTCTTTTTCTAATACTATTTTGTAATTCTTTTTTATATAGGAATATGATTGATTTTATATAGTTATTTTGAAGTTAGCTACATTGCTGAATTTTTCTTTTGTTTTTGGTAACTTGCAAGTAACTTGGTAACTCGGAAGTAATGAAATTTGTATTTTTTACAAACCATTGGGATTTTCAAGTTGTCATAATTGTACTAGCTAGGATCTTCAACTTTACTAGGAGTGGTGGTAATGAGTACACTTATCTCATAAGTGATTTGTAGATAATGCTTTTGTTTCCTCATAAAATTGATATATTTGTCCCAATGTTATCTTCAATGATTATGTCAATGCCTATAGTTGATGTTCTGTAAATATTCGTGGAATAAAGGATTCTGAAATAAAAAAATAAAATAAAATAAATCCAGTCTGGGCAACAACAACAACAAAAAATCATAGCTGTGTACATAATACTGTCATGGGGTGGTGGTACAGTGTGCTGTTTGTATATTGTCATCTAAGTCTGCTGATATCCTGTCTCTACTAAACTGCTGAATTTTACTCAGATGTCCCCAAACTAGTTTTCTGTCTATGTAGATTGAACATTCTGACCCCCTCACCATTGTAGGCATGCTGAGTAGTGGGGGTGCTAAAGTGCAGGGCCATTTTCTCCTGAATCTTTTGGAATGTCTACCTACATTATATTTTCTTTTTTGGCCAGGGCTGGGTTTGAACCCACCACCCACCCTACTCCTTTGAGCCATAGGCACCGCCCTACCTTATATTTTCTACCCACATGCAATATGTATATTATACATGGGGAACCAAAAAGGAATCTGTTAATAGGATGTGGGAAGTGAGAAAGTGTTTCCATAAACTGAAATGGGAAAATAAATGTAGGTGAAACTTTTTTGGCTGGGAGGGATAATAATAAATTATAATTTGCATATGTTAAGTTGGAAGTACCTATTATTTACAGCTATTGAGAGAAATCCCTGTGAAGACATAACTGTAAGCATCTATAGTCTTTGTGTTTTTATGTGTTATTATTATTGGTAGGGTTATAAATATTGAATGTCTTGATGTTCATTATATGTAATAGCAATTTTTTTTTTTTTTGCAGTTTTGGCCGGGGCTGGGTTTGAACCTGCTACCTCTGGTAGATGGGGCCAATACCCCACTCCTTTGAGCCACAGGTGCCACCCTATAATAGCATTTTATAATGATTTCTTAATGGGAAGTATGAATCCCACTTTTTCTTTTTTCTATTAAGTCATATATACATAGATCATGAATACATTTATGCCTTCGAGGATTCAATGTGTTGATTACTTGTACATATTGGAGTGCTTACATCCTACTAATTAACATAGCTTTCACTTCATTTACTTAATCACAGTGTTAAGACACTTGTGTTCAACACATGATAGATTTGACTTGTACCCTTGCAATCCCCTCCTTAGGTGTGGTCCCACCATTAACCCTCCCTTTATTGACCACCCCCCTCCCTTCCTATCCCTATCCCATTAAAAATAAGTGTCTCCTTATCATGGCATTGATGAGAAGGGAGAAATGTTCTCTCCCACTTAGAAGCTAGTTTTAAAACCAGAAACGGATAGGTAGTGATATTTCTATCACAGGTATGCACCCATCTTTCAAGTGGGAACTTAGAATCTCAAATATAAAATTTTAAATTGGGAAAAATTCATGTGCCCATTTGTATTAAAGTACTGAAGGATGTAAACTGTTTGTGATACCCTGTCATCTAGCCTTATCCCTAACTCCCCAACTTGCGAAAAGAATGTCACTAGCTGCTAGTGAGTGACATTAAATCTCCTATACCATGACAGGCATAATCCTCTGATAAAATAGGCTTCTTTATCTGTAATGTTATCAACTGTCAACCAAAGTGATGTGTGTCACATCAAGGACAGAATATAATATGATTTGGGTATGGATCCACTAAGTTTTCTTTTGCATCAAATATTCTGATTTAGAGATATCTGACAAGTACTGTAATTATTTAAAGTACTTATGACAAAGTAGCATAATTTGTCAATATTACAAACATAATTGCCACATGAGTAGTCACAATAATTGTGATTAAACCACTTTTTAGACACTGTTTAGAAGAAGATAAAACAAGAATGACAAGGAACTGTGGCTACTGACATTTAGACCTCAGGGAAAATTTTCATCCTGTCTATAGGGATTGCTTTCATTAAAAAAAAAAAAAAAAGTTTTACTCTTCCAATTTTGATGTTGCAGAGGTATATGATAGTGGTTGTGTATTTATATTGGATTGTCAAATAAATTCTGCCTTTCACTTGATGTGGCATATACTTTGTAATGACCACTTCACCATTATATATCACTGGTACAGGGTTCCTCCTTTCAGGGCTGGACAGAGACATCCACTTCCTAGGCCTAGGAAATTTCATTTAATTTCCTGGCCATGGTGTAAGTCAGGACTCTTCTAAAGTGGACTTCCTGCTGTTTTGCCCAGAGTTGGAGGGACTGCATTCATTTGTTAATACACACATCACCTGGCCAAGTGTAATTCTCAAGACCTTATATCTCTCACAAAAAGACCCACATGAGTCTTCCCAGTTGGGTCTTTCCCTCTCCCAGAAGCTCTGGTGCTTTTTATTCCTTCTATATTCCTTTCTATTCAATAAATCCTATTTTACCACTGATTTGTGGTACATGGGTTCATTCATTGAATTTCTGAGACCAAAAACCTACTACAGAAAGAAATTCTACCAACATATTTTGGGGGCCTGTCTGGGATTAGAGATGTATGGTAAGCAATACGACCACTTAACTCCATTCTTTTTTCCCTCTATAATCATAATAGTGGAGACTAGTAATTTGGATGCCCTTTAGCCCCTAAAGTGCATAATGCATCTGCTGACCTCTAACTCATGGGACAAAGGCTGTCAGGGAATAAACTTTCGAATCCCCCTTGGCTCCAAAAGAAAGGAGCCACCGAAAATGTTAGACAGCGTCTGAACCCATCTGTATCCACTATTTTTCTCTGATTTAGAGCTGAAAAACAAACAAGTGGCACCCAGAAGCCCTGGAGTCCCCAGCAATTCTTCTGACACTACGGCCCTTCTGAAAACATGCTCTCCTAAATCTTGTAAACCTCCCTTATGTATCTCTCTCTACAGACCCCTGTTGCTCCCTTCCCCTCCCTCCTTATAGTTTGTGTGCTTTGTTTGAATGACAGTAAGAGATCTCTTTATGTATTTAGTTAAGTTTGTACTGAATCTTTCTTGTATTTTACAGATGTTGTGAGAGTGTTTCAAAAGGGTCTTCTTCATTGTCTTTCACTCCCCAAATGACGAAAGGCAAAGAAAATGACCTTGAGTGACTTATTGTCTTTTCTAGTCTATTAATGTAAATGGGAAGGTTCAAAGGCATGCCAGGTTTTTCTAAGACTTCAGTCTATTTGACTTTTTTCCCTGATCTATTAGTGTAAATAAGAAGGTTCAAAGGCATTCCTGTTTCTCTAAGACTTCAGCTAGTGGTAAATAATTTTCATTTAAAAAATTTAAAATGTCTCTCAAACCCATATCTCTCAATCCTGATTTTTACTATGTATAATTATTGTTGCCTTGCTAACATTTGGGGGAAAAAAGGAGGACCAAAAACATTTAAGACCTGATTGTAGTGAAAAATCTTATTTTCCTTTGTACTGGTAATTTATATTAAAAAGTAAACCTGTAAAAATTATCAATTAAAACTTAAAAGTTACAGGTGTGAATACCACCCAACCGATTTCTCCGGGGGCGGGGGGGCTCATTTTCACCTTAATTGACAGGTAAGTACCAAATGGCAGTTGCAGAAAGGGACAGAACTTGATTTTTCAGCCTGTGCTGCTGGCTGCAATAAGCACAGGAGAGCCCATGGGTACAAAACACTACACTGGTAACCATGGCTAAATCCAGACAAGCACATGGGCTTGGGAGTCTATGTTCCTCAGGAATTCTTCCTCAAGCATCAGAAGGATGCTTCTTCTTGTTTGGCTGGAAGGTTTCCAGTGTTGGTCCCAGGATACTTTGACAACCTAGGAACATAGAGAGTGGGATTGATTAAGGTGCATGATGTTTGTTCTTTCTCACAGTTGGGTAACTTATTCTCTCCCCAAGAGAACACTCTGCTGGGCTGTATTCTGAAAAATTGGGACATATGTGATTCCCAGATGCTGAGGAAAGAACATATGGTTTCCTTTTGCACCCAGGCCTGCCCTCAGTGTCAACTCTCCAGTAGTGAACAATGGTCACTAGGAGGTACCCTAAATTATAATACCATTTTTCAATAAGACCTTTTCTGTAAACAAGAGGGGAAGTAGTCTGAAGTGTAGAAGCTTTATTTTTCTGAGAGACAACACAAATTATATAAATCTGATTGGATAGATTCAGGACTCCTGGGATTCCCAGGAGAGATGCTATCTCCACCTAATTCAAATCTACCATCCACTCCTTCCATATCTTCCTTGATGTCTTTAGAAAAAAACATGGAATCTATTCCAGGAGTTTCTTCTCATCCCATCAGGTCCTAGAGAAAGCAACTGTACCTTTCTTTGTGTCCTCAGTCTATGGAGGGTCCTCTGTGGAGGGACCTTTTCTATACTCCTCTGGTCTTCTATCCCCCAATTTGTAAGTATACAGGGAGTATATGGAAAACTGGTTACTAAATCTTTCAATCCTTTTTCCAAAGGTAAAATATACAAATTGTTAATCTATTTTCTCTGGCTGATTTACATAGATCCAGGGAAAAGCCTATGAATTATTCTAAGTTGTCTATTATTACTAGGAGCAAAATGAAAGTACACCAGCTTTTCTTGAACAGTTTAGGGAGGCGATTAGAAAACACACTCATGGGTGGAGTCTATGGCCCAGTGGGTAGGGCGTTAGCCCCATATACTAAGGGTGGTTGGTTCAAACCCAGCCCCAGCCAAACTGCAATAAAAAAAAATAGCCAGGGGTTCTGGCAGGTGCCTGTAGTCTCAGCTACTCTGGAGGAGGCTGAGGCAAGAGAATCACCTAAGCCCAGGAGTTGGAGGTTGCTGTGAGCTGTGACACCACAGCACTTTACTGAGGGTGATAAAGTGAGACTCTGTCTCTTAAAAAAAAAAAGAAAAGAAAAGAAAAGAAAACACACTCAGATGACATCCCACTCTTCAGAGGGCCAAACTATTTTAAATGGTAAATAATTATGCAAGCAGCCCAAGACATTGAAGAAAACTCCAGAAATTGGCTCTAGGCCCCAATCATAACACAGGGAACTTTCTTAAAATGGCCACAACAGTATTTTGTAATAGAGATTAGAAGAAAGAGGAGAAAAAGGAAAGAAATGATAAAAAAGTGATGACACTTCCAGTAATGGCGGTCCAACAGGAAGCCACCATTCATGGGCAGAGGAAAGACAGAGGGAGCAAGAACAAGTATTTCAATTGTGATCAGACTGGCCACTTTATGAAAAACTCCCCCAGGCAGCACTGCTTGCTGGACAAATCACTAGGCCCCTGTCCAGAATGCAAGGGTGACTTCTGGAGTGCAGCCTGTCCCCAGAGGTGAAGGCCTTCTCAGACTTTGACCCTCATCACCCCCTAAACTGGACTGAGGGTGCCTGGAGCAGTTTCTCATGGTTTCAGCTTATATTATCACCCCTCAGGAGCCCTGGATCTGCCTCATAATGGAGGGCCAGGATATAGAATTTCTTCTGGAGACTGGAGGGACCTTTTCTGTATTTCTCTCTAACCCTGGTCTTCTATCCCTCAAATTTATAAATATATAGGGAGTGTATGGAAAACTGGTTACTAAATCCTCCTCTCAGCCTTTAAGCTGCAATTGGGAAAACTGGCTGTTCCGTCACACATTCCTAAATCATGCCTAAAAGTCCTATTCTCCTCTTCCCTTATGAAGGGACATACTAACTAAAGCAGGAACAACCATTTATATGAGTATGGGATAAGAAACTTTATTATAACTGAGCATGTTAAAGAGGGAAACTTACCCAAAAGTATGGGCTATGAAGAAATAGGTGGGAAGAGCAAAATATGCTCAACTGGTCCAAATTATGTTAAAAAATTCCACCATCTATCTCAATCAGAAACAATAGCCTCTAAAAGCAGAAGCTAAGATTGGGCTAATACACATAAAACAGAATCCTAAGTGACAGAAATTATTAATACCTTGCAACAGTCTGTGTAACACTCCTATTCTAGGAATGCCAAAGCCAAATGGAACTTGGAGATTAGTACAATCCCTCCACATTATAAGTGAATAGTCATTCCTCTCTATCCCATAGTTCCTAATCTGTATACTTTATTATCCAGATCCATGAAAAAGCTTCCTATTTCACAGTCCTAGACTTAAAAGATGCTTTTTTATGTATTCTCCTTCATTAGAATTCCCAAGAATTTTGAAGACCCCTCTGACTCCACACCCAGCTTATAAGGACTTTGTTGCTCAGGGATTTAGAGACAGCCCTGACTTGTTTGGACAAGTCTTAACCAAAGACTTAAGTCATTTCTCATATCACCCAGTGACTTGTATTGAGGTCTTATGTACATGACCTTCTTTGGGGAGCACTAGATACAGAGAGATACTTTGTAGCTACCCAAACTTTACTAACATTTCTGTCCAATTGTGGGTAGAAAGTTTCCAAGGCTAAAGTCAAATGATGTGTACCTGAAGTGCACTATTTGGGTCTCCAACTTTCACAGGAAAAGGGGCCACGGGAACAAAAGAAAGAATATAACCAATATTGGCTCACTGTAAACCTAGAACTCTCAGACAGTTTTAACGCTTCTTAAGAATTACAGGGTTTTGCAGACTCTAGAATCCTAGGTATATGAAATAACCAGACCACTCTCTTCTTTAATTTAAAATTTTGAAAAAGAGTACCTGATCACTCTAGAATGGGAACCAAAAGCAGATAAGGCATTCCAACAGTTGAAAAATGCTCTTATACAGGCCTCTCCTTTGAGTTTTCCTACTACACAATAATTTAATCTGTATTTCAGTGAGAACTGAAATTACCCTAAGAGTCCTGACCCAACATGAAGGTCCAGGTTACAACTTGTAGGTTATCTTAGTAAAGAAAATGACACTGTTGCCAAAGGAGGGCCACACTGTCTATAGCTGTAGCAACTGTAGCCCTTTTAACCCCAGAGGCAACTAAGCTAAATTTCAGAAGAGACTTAATTATTTATATTTCTCATGACCTTACTGGACTTTTAAATTCAAAAGGCAATTTTTGACTGTCAGACCACCACCTCATTAAATATGAAACCTTTTTACTAGAAAGGCTAGTGCTGCAATTGTGCACCTGTGCCACTTTGACTCCTTTTCCTTTTCTCCCTGATTCTAGTGATGATTGCCAACAAATTATAGCACAGACCTATGCAACTAGAGAAAACTTACAAGAAAGTCCCCTGCCTAATCATGATGTGGTTTTGTATACAGATGGAAGTTCCTTCATAGAATGAAGAACTTACAAAACAGGCTATGCTGTAGTTACTCAGCATGCTGTAAACGAGAGTGGATTTCTCCCTTCAGGAACCAGTGCTCAATTAGCTGAACTAATAGCTTTAACCCACACTTTAGAAATTGGGAAGACAAATGAGTCAATGTGAACACTGACTCAAAATATGCTTTCCTAATTTTACATGCCCATGCTGCCATGTGGAAGTAAAGACAATACCTAACTTACAATGGCTCCCCCATAAAAATATCATCATGAAACGGATTATTACAAGCTGTTCATGCCCCATGAGAAGAAGCAGTTATCCACTGTAAGGGACACCAAAAAACTTTATATGATATTTCTGAAAATAACCAACTTTCAAATAAAGAGACTAAAATGGCAGCACAGAAAAGAAAAATTCCCCTGTGGCACCCCTTATTTGGGAGGGATTACTTGAGAATCATGCACCTCAACATACCCCAAAGGAAAAAGAACAGGCTCTTTCCAGAGACTATTCACAACTCCCTACAGGCTGGCTACAAAATAAACATGGACTTTTGCTCTTACCTGCTGCAAGTCAATGGAAAATACTTAAAACTTTATATCAGTCTTTTTATTTTGGCACTGAGAGTACCTTTCAAATGGCTAAATTTCTTTTTAATGAAAAAAACTTATTTTAAAACCATAAAACAGATAATAAGAACTTGTGATGTATGTCAGAAAAATGATCCTTCAAACCACTGTCTAGTTCCTCCAGGTATACAAGGAGAAGGTAAATATCCAGGTGAATATTGCCAAATGGATTTTACTCATCTCCCTAAGGTACGTGGTATACAATATTTGCTGATATTTGTAGATGCTTTTACTAATTGAGTTGAAGTATTCCCTTGAAGGACAGAAAAAGCTCAGGAAGTTGTAAAGGCTTTAGTACATGAAATTATCCTCTAGTTCAGATTCCCTCAGAGTCTACAAAGTGCTAATGGGCCTGCCTTCAAGGCAGCTGTTACATAGGGACTATCTCAGACCCTAAGAATAAAATATCATCTTCTTAACTAATGATTTATTATTAGATCAAGAAGGTACAGAATTAGTAAAACATATTATTTCTTTGGCTAAATTTCAACACATCCTTGAAAACCTCCCAACTACATTTTCATATTCAACACTAAATTAACTTCTTTCTCCTGGAGATCTGGTAAACATCAAAGCTCTTCCTGCCAATTCCCCTTCCCTAACCCAAAGTTGAGAGGGTCCTTTTCCAGTAATCTTACTTTCTCTTATAGCTGTTAAACTTCTAGGAATAGATTCCTAGATACATCATTCACGAGTAAGATCCTAGAACCCACTACATCCTACAGAAGCAGACCACGAAGAAAATCAACCACAGTGTACCTACACTTGTGAACCTAAAGAAAATCTTACTTAAGTCATTATTTAGAAACTATTAAGGAAAGTGTTAATATAGTTTTCTTTCAAAATCACGGGCTTTATTATTTCCAACCTGACACCAATGACACTGTAATTAACACCCTTTTCTTACTCTTTTACTCATATTTTTTAAAATGCTAATCAGATTGATGTCTTCCAGAGATGATATCATCAGTCCATAAACAGTAAAAATGGTTCCAGTCCAAGACCCAAACCTATTGCTGACTGCTAGATCACACACCTCTGAAGAACCTCTAACTTCCTCCATTTATCATTCATCAAGAAGTAGTTAGGATCAAGTCTTTACACTTTTTATACAAACAATTGATACAAGGTCCCCCCATTGAGGACTGGACAGGGACTCCCATTTCCTAGATCTGGAAAATTTAATGTAAGTTGAGCCTCTTGTTTAGTGGACTCCCTGGCATTTTGGCCAACCTGGAAGGACTTCATCCATTTGTTAATACACTCATCACTTGGCCAAGTGTAATTCTCAAGATCTTATATCCCTCTAGACCAGTGGTTCTCAACTTTCCTAATGCTGCAACCCTTTAATACAGTTCTTCATGTCGTGGTGACCCCCAATCATAAAATTATTTTTGTTGCTACTTCATAACTGTAATTTTGCTACTGTTATGAATTGTAATGTAAATATCTGATATGCAGGATGTATTTAGGCGACCCCCTGTGAAAAGGTTGTTTGACTCCCAAAGGGGTCATAACCCACAGGTTGAGAACTGCTGTTCTAGACAGAAAAACCCATTTGAGATTTCCCATCTGGGTCTTTCCCTCTACCAGAAACTCTGGTGCTTTTTACTACTTCTGTAATCCTTTCTATCTGAAAAATCCTATCTTACCACTGATATGTGGTCTGTGAGTTCATTCTTCATGTTTATGAGATCAAGGTCCTACTGCAGAAAGAAATTCCAGCAATATCACTCTAGAATAATTTTACCAATTGTCCTCTGAGAACCTCCTCTTACAATTTTCTTTGAAATCTAGATGGGGTGGGGCAGAATAAGATGGCTGACTAGAAACAGCTTTTTTGCATCCATACGTGGTGAGATTGGCAGGAAAAGACTCCAGGTACCTCTGGCTTTTGGGCTTTGCCCAGAAACATCTCTCTGGGGCACAGAGAGGCAGCAAAATTCTTTAGGACCCCAAGAGGTGGACAGAAGCAGTGGAGAAACAGCAAGAGGGCAAGTACTTGCATGTTGGTAGAGGCCGGCTGGTGTGGCAGTGGCAGCGACAGTTTACAGACAGAGAAGGCCTGCCCTGTGGAGTTTATTTTGGACTTGATCACTTGGTTGAGTTACATTGGAAGAGCAAGCAAGTAATTTTGAACAGTGCCCAGGGGCTTGATACGGAGCCACAGCCAGAGCAGAGCTTTCATTGTTTGGCTGCAGGCTGGGCATAGCCATCGTGAGAAAGCTTCTTTGAAGATAAGCCCTCAGTATTCAGTGTAAGACAGGTTCTGGTGTGACTGATAAGTGAGGCAACCACTCCTGGTTAGAATTGAGCAACACACATTTTTACTAGTAAAGCCACTACGTGGCCAAGGGACATGGTTTGGAAAGGTTGACGTGTGTCTATTAAGTAGTCTGAGGAGAGCTTCAGGCTTCAAACCTAGTGGCGATTCAGGGCTAAGAAGTCAGAAAGACAGGACCAGGTCTCTTCAGCAAGACAGAGGTTTCCAGCTTCCATTTTATACAGCTGTAACAGCACTGTGATCCACATCTCAAACTCCAGAACAGCCAAAATTAAAAACAAAAAAAAACAATAAATAGAAAGGGCACATAATTTGCTGGATATAGTCTTATAAGATAAGAACCTCCATGGTTAAGAGGAAAATGTGCATGATATGTTCTTGTTTACCTGCTGCACAAGGTAGGGATAATAATGAAATTGAGGATTATATTTGACATACATATATAAACATTCAGTACACAGAAGCTGCGATCTGAGACTACCTGAGTTGTGCTGATCCAGATTAAATCTGCTGATCCAGATTTAATCCAGATTAAATCTGATCTCAAAAATGGTTTCAGTAGAAATTTGGTCTCATCAAATAACAATTATAAGGTCGTTAGATTCAGCTGTCTAGAATAAGCCATAATATTTTCATCAGAATTCATTGACAAATTAGGACAGGTTTTAAATACTTTTTTTTCTGGTTATTAAATCAATAATAATAATCAGTGTATACCCTTCCAAGTTGACTACACTAAATGGTACCACAGGTAATTGGATACATAATTTCTAAATATTTGCTAAAAATAATCTCATTACTCTAGATAGATGTCAAGTTTGCGTAGTTAAGCCTAAAGGAATATTTCCATGGAAAAACTGAGTATTCTCCTTCATTCTCGAATAGAGGAAATAATGTTCATTTCTGTTCATTTTATTAGTAGGTATTGCTATAATGTTAATCCTTGTTTGCTATACAAATGAAGCCAGCAAAGTGGTTTTAAGGGAGGGCCAAGCAGTAAACATGATTTCTTTTCTTCTTTTCCTAAATTACCACAATTCAGGTAAATAGTAAGATCAATATATCATTTTAGATCAACATGAGCCTTTGAAAACTACAAATCACCCCCAAACATGCTGAAGCTTTGTAAGATGAAATCATTCTTAAAAGTTCATAATTTAGGGCTTGGCGCCTGTGGCTCAAGTGGCTAAGGCGCCAGCCACATACACCAAAAAAGATGGCGGGTTCGAATCCAGCCCGGCCGCCAAACAACAATGATGGCTGTAATAAAAAATAATAGCCAGGCGTGTGGTGGGCACCTGTGGTCCCAGCTACTTGGGAGGCTGAGGCAGGAGACTTGCTTGAGCCCAGGAGTTGGAGTTGCTGTGAGCTGTGATGCCACAGCACTCTACCCAGGGGGACAGCTTGAGGCTCTGTCTCAAGAAAAAAAAAAGTTCATAATTTAGGTCATGCTTGCTTAAAGTATCTCATAATCCTCAGTTTTTGATGATCTCTATTCTGTTGTATTTCAAAATATTAAAGGGATACAAATAATTTAGGCTACATAGATCACTTTTGTCATGCTTAAGTGTCATGCTTGAGGGTATGTCTATCACCCAAATAGTGTTCATTTTATCTCTTTGGTAGGTCTTTGCCCCTCCCCTCCTCCTCTCTCCCTCCTATTGAATTCCAGTGAGTTTTACTTGCCTCTGTGCACAAGTGTGCCCTTCAGTTAGTTCCAATTTAATAGTGAGTAGTTATTTTTACATTCTTGAGATGCTTTACTTAGGAGAAAGGTCTCCAGTCTCATCTAGATTGTTACAAAAGGTTGGTTTAAATTCATCTTTTTAATGGCTGAGTAGTACTCCATAGTATATGCATGGTATACATAGGGTGACCAGATGTCCCGCTTTTCAACAATTTGTCCTGCGTCCCACCGTGTTTTAAAAAAGTCCCAATTTTTGGAAAGAATGCAAGAACGGGAAGGAGAACAAGAAGGGAATATACAGTTTTCGGCTGCTATGTGGCTATTTCGCCAGAATATGAGTTTTATATTATTTTTGTTAATTTTATAATGTTAAACTGTAATAATAACAAATAATTGCTGAGAAGTGATTATCGAGAACTGCTTATCAAAGTTTGCATTGTTGTCAGGCCCTGCCCTGCCCCGTCCCCTTCCCTGTCCCCACCTCCCACCCTGCCCTGCCCCACCCCGCCTCCCCCGGCCATGTTGTCCCGCTTTACCTATGTTAAAATCTGGTCACCCTAGGTATACATGTACCACATTTTGTTAATCCACTCATGAATGATGGTAGAGCATAATTCACAACTGCAAAGATATGAAAATAAACCCATCAATTCATGATAACTACATTTTTTTTCCACCGTACTATAGGACACAATAGTCCTTGTTAAAGACAATTCTAGAACAACCTTAATAACAATGTCATAATGACTCTGATAATCTGTTTTGCATGAAACAGCCTTGTAGTACCTAAGCTTTTGTCTTGATAGTTCTTTAAATATATTTTAACTTTATTTTCTACTATTGTCATATTGTGTTTTTCTTTCAACAGGCAAGACTGTAAAAATATGATGCAGTAGGACTCTCTTGCAGAAAGTCAGAAGATTTTGAGACACCAGGAAAAGGGTGCATGCTGTGTGCTACATAATTTTAAAATATGTATAATCAGAGTGTTGAAACAGTGTTACTAATTTAGTTTATGAAAAACTACAGATGTGTTTTAGGAGATGCTATAGTACTTGTGACTTTAGGATTAGAAAGTTTGTCTTGCTCTCACTGAAAAGTAAATCTTAGTATCAATAGGTCACTTAATTAAAATAATTAGTTTTTACCCATCAGAATTAAGGGGTAAAGGTTAGGTTAAACTGGAGATTTTTTAGATTTTCAAATTCACAAAAAGGAGAATTTTCCTTTTATACTTAGAAATGTGAAGAATAAATGATTTTACTAAACCACAGTCTCTATTTCAGAAAAAAAAATATGCTTTGGACTCAAAGAAGTCTGATTTCAAATGAAGCTTTACAATTTATTACCTGTGTAAGTTGGCACAAATTGTTCAATTTCTCTATGCTTTGGTTTCTAATCTATAACTAAGGCATAGGAAAATTTCTCTCTCAGTGTTGTACTGAGGATTTAGAGGTATAAGGAACATAGAATACCTTTAATTCTGAAACTTTCCTGTAAATATGTTATGTCTTACTAATATAAATGGTTTGCTAACTGATTTTATGAACATTTAATGAGACTAGAAGTCTGATAAAGCGCTAGCCAGTTCAAGTTTCTTTTTCTTGCCCTGTTGCCTGCTCCTGTCAGATTTTATCCTGGCAGCCTAATTTAACGTCTAAATGGTATTTTTTTAGTGTTTTGTTTTACAGAATATTTTACTAATGCCTTTCTTTTTTATAGTTCACATTAACATGGAGGTACAAATTATTCGGTTACATTGTTTGCCTTTCTTAGGTAAAGTTCAAGTTGTAGTCGGTCCCTTCACCCAGAGAGTGTGCTGTGCACTCTTACATAGTACCCATTAGGTGAGAGTTTACTAATACCCCTTCCCTCCTTCTCCCTCCCTTTTTCCTCCTCCTGGTCCTTCCCACTTGAATTTAATTGTGTTTCTCTCTCATGAGGGGGTATAGTTGTTTTTCTGTTGGTTTTGTATTAGTATTGCATACATTGTATACTTGCTTTTCCATTCTTGTGATACTTTACTAAGAAGAATGTTCTTTAACTCCATTCAGGTAAATACAGAAGATGTGAAGTCTCCATATTTTTATGGCTAAATAGTACTCCATGGAATACATCTACCAGATGAGTTTCAATAAACACCCTAGTGAAAATGTCCTACAATATGTCAAAGGGTATATTTTTTACATTGCAGTTTTGAACTTGAGGAAATTAGCTTTATAAATGAGTTTGTCTTTTACAATGTCCATGTACTTACATGGATCTGAATTCTTTCTTTCATCCTAAACCAAAATTCACTGTTGATTTGAGCTTTTTATGCTTTGGAAAATACACTGCAAATATATTTAGCAATCTTTAGTATGTTAAAATACTGATCCTCAATCACCAGGCAATGAAACAAAACAACAACAACAACAACCACAACAACAAAAATCAGAGACAACCTCCTTATCTTTTAATAAAGTGTATAGATTCTTAGAGAACAAGACAGAAGGTAGCTGACATCAGGACCAGCTGGCTTAATGTGTCTCCTGAAAGGCTAATGAAGAAACTGAAACTTGTAGCAATGAGACAGGGGTGTGATTGAATTGGTTAAGCTGGGAAGAATCAGTAAAATAAATGTTTTGTAAATCGGAAGTAGCAATATGGGGTGGTAATGGGAAAGTCTATAAAGCAGTATCATTAATGAAGATAGAATAGTTGGTACTGTGTTAGCTCCTTAGAATGGAGAAGTAGTTCATAGCATGTTTGATACATCAAAAACATGAAGCTCCTTATATTTTTTCAAACCATGGTATGCTCAGAGTATTATTTTTACCCTGGTATTATTCAGTTACACAATTTTGATATAAAATGTTCTTCAGTACTTTCCAAAGTTTCTTCACGGTTTTTCATTTTTAGCACTTTGAAATTAAACATGTCCTCTCCAAAAGATTTTCATCTAGATTACATTTTCATCTAATGACCTGCAAATATTGTTTGTATATATAGTATGTATATATTCAATTTTATTTAAATGCTGCTTTGTTTAAATGTTACCCTACCCTTTTACCCATTTTCTCTTTTGCACACAAAGTTGGTCATTTTGTAACTTAGCAAGGAGATTTCATTTGGAATTGCTTGTAAGTCATTAATGCTTTCATCAAATATTCTAGTCTGCATGGCCATGAGCATGGTAAGTTCTTGCAGTTGTTAACATCTTCTGCTATTTCTTTTTTTCTGGGTTTCATAGTTCTCTTTATAGAGATCTTTTGCATACTTTTAAATATATATTCTCAGGTATTTCATCTTATTTGGAACTACTTTAAAAGGAATAGAATCCTTGACTTTATTCTTGGTGTGACTGTTGTTGGCATATATGAAGGCTACTGATTTGTAGTTATTGATTTTGTATCTGGAGACACTGCTACTGCTATATTCCTTGATCACATCTAAGAGCTTTGTAGTTGAGTCCCTGGGGTTTTCCAGGTATAAGATCATCATCTACAAAAAGTGAGAGTTTGACCTTTGATGTCCCCATTTGAATACCCTTGATTTCCTTCTCTTGCTTGATGGCAATGGCTAGGATTTCCAGCACTATGTTGAATAGCAGTGGTGACAATGGTCATCTTTGTCTAGTTCTAGATCTAAGTGGAATTGCTTTCAATTTTATTCCATTCAATATGATATTGGCTGTGGGTTTGCTGTAGATGGCCTCTGTCAAGTTTAAGAAATGTCCCACCTAAGCCTATTTTCTTCAGTGTCCTTATCATGAAAGGATGATGGATATTATCAAAAGCCTTTTATGCATCAATTTAGAGAGTCATATTGTCTTTGTTTTTTATTTTCTTTTTGTGGGGGAAAATTACATTTGTGGATTTACTTATGTTGAACCAACCTTGCATCCCTAGGATAAAACCCTCTAGATCATGGTGTATAAATTTTGTAATGTGTCATTGTATTCTGCTTGCTAATATCATATTGAATATTTTTGCATCAATTACGTTAATGATATTGGTCTATAGTTTTCTTTTTTGTTATATATTTTCCTGGTTTAGGGATCGGAGGATATTTGCTTCATATAATGTGTTAGGGAGGACTCCTTTCTTCTCTATATTTTGCAATAGAATATGTAATAAAGGAAAGATTTTCTTTGAAGGTTTTGTAGAATTCTGGAGTGAAGTCATCTGGTCCAGTTCTTTTCTTTTTGGGTAATTTTGTATAACTGTTGTTATTTCAGTGCTTGGTATAGATGTATACAAAATTTCTAATTCTTTCTCATTGAGTTTAGGCAGGTGGTGTGTTTCCAGGTATTGATCCATTTCGTTTACATTTTCATATTTCTGAGTACAAATTTTTTGGTAGTAATCATTGAGGATCTTTCATATTTATGTGGTATCTGTTGTTATTTCTCCTTTATCATTTCTGATCGAAGTTATTAGAGATCTTACTTTTCCGTTAATGGTCAGTCTGGCCAAGGGTTTATCAATTTTATTAATAATTTCAAAGAAACAACATTTTGTTTAGCTGATCGTATGACTAATTCTTTGTTTTTCATTTAATTCTGCTTTAATTTTTGTTGTTTATTTTCTCCTGCTGGGTTTGGGGTTGGATTGTTCTTCCTTTATCCAGGTGTTTGAGATGGCCTATTTAAATTGCTGACTTGCTCTTTCTGTTTTCTTTATGTAGGCACCCAATGCTATAAATTTCCCTCTAAGGACTTCCTTTGCAGTATCCCAGAGGTTTTGATAGTTTGTGGCTTCATTATTGTTTTGTTTCAGAAATATGATGACTTCTTTCTTAATTTAATCTTTGGACTTGCTGTCATTCAGCATAAGGTTATTTAATTTCCATGATTTTATTTAATTATAAAGATTTCTGTTGTCTTTGAGTTAAACTCTTATTTCATGATAGTCAGATAAGATACAAGGAATAATTTCTATTCTTTTGAATTTGTTGAGGTTAGACATGTGTCCTAAGACATGATCCATTTTAGAGGATGATCCATGGGCTGATGAGAAGAATGTGTATTCAGTTTTTTTAGTATGAAACCTTGTGTATATATCTGTTAAATCTGTTTGTTCTGAGGTCATTGTTAAGTCCATTATTTCTTTGTTCAGCTTCTGCTTGGAGGATCCAGTACTGCCAGAAGGATGTTAATATCTCCAACTGTTGTACTGCAAGAAGATATCATATTCTCTAGATCAGTTAGGGTGAGTTTTATAAGTCAAGCAGCTTTCAGATAGGGTATTATTAATTTTGGAAATCTCTTATGTTGTGTCCTTCCCTTGAAAAGGATGAAGGGTCCATTCCTATCTTTCCTTATTTTTGTTTATTTAAGTCAATTTGCATTTGCAAATAAGATTGCAACTCATGCTTTTTTTTTTTCTGATTTCCATTTGCCTAGATTACTATTTTCCATTCCTTCACCCTGAGTCTTGTTTTATCCTGTGAGGTATGGGGAATTTCATGGACACAACAGATATTTGGCCTGAGTTCTTGTGTCCAGTCAGTTAGCTTGTGCCTCTGTAAAGGAGAATTCAAGCCATTCACATTATTTGATACAGTTGATAGGTATAGTGAAATTTTGGTCATCTTTTTTTTCAGAGGTTCAGAGCTTATTTATATCCCTATCAACATTGTGAAAGCTTACCTTTGTTCCTAAATTTCTGGCTTAGTTTACTTTGGTGGTAACCATCATGTTGATCATTATAAAGAATAGGTCTGAATATTTCCTGTAGAGCTGGTCTGGTTATGGCAAATTTCCTCAATATATGGATGTCAGGAATATATTTGATTTCTCTATCACAAATAAAACTTGGTTTAGTGGGATATAGGATCCTGGGCTGAAAATTGTTTTGTTTAAGAAGATAGAGGTTCAATGACCATCCTCTTTTGGTTAGAAATTTTTGCCTGAAAGATCTGCATTCATTCTGATATTTTTCCCTTTGTAGTTAATACTTTTCTTATGCCTGGCTGTTTAGAGGATTTTCATGTTATTTCAATTTTGGCAAAGTTGATTAAAATGTGTCCAGCATATACTTTGTTTTGATTGAGTCATGCTGGGGTTCTGAAACTGTCTATTATCTGAATTTGTGTCTCTTACAATACTTAAAAATTCTCCACCATAATGTCAGGGAGTAGAGCATCTGTGCCTTTAAAATCATCCTCTTCTCCTTCAGGAATCTGTATAATTCAAATGTTTCATGTTTTGGAATGATCCCATAACTGTCTCAGAAATATTTTGGTCTTTCTCTCCTTTTTTTCTACTTCTTTGAATGCTTGGGATAGTTCGAAGCTCTTATCTTCAATTTCTGAAATTCTTTCTTCCCCTTATTCAAGTCTATTACTGAGGATCTGTACTCTGTTTCAAAGCTCCTCAAATGCCTTTTTCAATTCCTTAAGCTCTTCTATATCTTTCCTATGTCCACATCCTTGATTACTTTGTCTTTGAATTCACTAACTTCTTGAGAACACTTCTGAACTATTTTTTTTTTTTTTGGTTTTCTATTTTCATCTTTTCCTCCATTCCAACCATTTCATTTGCCATTTGTATTCTGAATTCAATTTCTGACATTTCAGTAATTTCTCTATGGATGGTATTTTATGTTGTATCTCCTTTGTAATCCTTTGAGTGAGTTGATCTGCTCTGCTTTTTCATGTTGCCTGTGTTCTTCTATTAACTCCTTTTTCACAAATATTGTCAGGTTTTTCTTTGTAATATGATAATTACACATTTTCAGTTATATTGATAGATTGTCAATTATTGTTGAGAGATAATGTAACTGAGAACTCTTAGAAAACACTGTGCTAACCTATTTGACAATTAAATATGGTGGGGTGAGACTGGCTCAGGAGGTCCCAAGAACTGGAGCTAACCACCTCTTCTCCAATGAGCTGTGGTTTGTGATTATGGCTTTTTCTCCACAGCCTTTCAAAATTCTCTTTCAGGGCTACAGCCAGAGATTCTGAAGGCCAGCATGGAGAGAAAGTGCTATTTGACTCTGTCTTAAGGTCAGTCTGTCCTCTACCAAATCCTACAGAGTCGCAGTATTACACTGGCTTATTTGTTGGGCAATGATGTAAACATCTTTGACCTCAACCCCAACTGGAGATAGCTGGAAGAGGAAAATCCAAAGACACACCCACTGAATTCATTCCTCTCTGTTGCAATGCCACTGCTGCTTAAACAGAGACAGGGAAGTGATAAATCAACATCCCCAGACCGTGGCTCCAGGGGAAGAAGTATCAGTGGAAGGATCTGCCCAGAGTTCCAGACAAACTTGCTCAGGCAGCATGAGCAACGCCCACCTAAAGAAGTTAAGAGGGTCCCTATAGGCTAAAAACAGAAATCCACTGGCATATTTGTCTCATAATTCCCAAGGGACTGGAGAAGGGTCTTTTCTAGTGAGAAAGAGTCAAGAAAGTTTGCCTTTCTCACTGCCAAGGTTATGATTGTAGCACCATTGTTTCTGCGCTGTAGCTATGCAGGCCAGAGAATGCCTGGGCCTCTCAGTGAACTGGCCAAACACTCCAGCCTATGCAGAGGGAAGTCTTTCAGGCATCTGGGATGGGGGAAGCATAAGCTGTCTGCTCAGGATTGTGGAGAAAATGTTGGTTACTTTTGTGCCATGCAGTATGGGGCCTAGGCTCTGCAGTGCGATCAAACTGGTGAAGGAGACTGTGATTGAGTGACTCTCTCTTATGGGATAAAGTGAAAGGGGAGGTTCTTTGTGCCCTGCTAACTTGCTGAAAGCCCACTGTAGACCTCCTGGTTGGGGGAGTAGTCTCTTGTCCACTTGACACTGGGCTCTGTATCTGATCTTCATTGACTTTCTTCCTCTTTCCTGGCCCCATTGCTTGCCTCAGCAGGAATGATGTGCACCTCACTTTCTTCTCTCTGTGCTGAGCTCCTCACCTTCAGCTTCTCTGAGTCCACTTCGGTCCAATATCTCTCCCACTGAACAGAAGCCTCTGAAGAAAGCTGCTTCTAATCAGCCATCTGGATTTCTCCTCTCCTTCTTTATTTTCATCTTTTCTTTTTTACACATATTCTTCACACTAGTAGCCATTCCTTATTGTGGGTTCTTCTCCATTTCCCTACATTTTTATTATGTGTTATAAAACTTGAATTATTTTAAGCATTTATTGAATTATAAAGTAGCCCCCAAAGTAATACTAATTTACTGAGTTTATCTGGGTTTGAAATTCCTGGCTTAAGGGACTCAAGGAAAGAATTAACTTAGACATTTTTTCCCTCCATTTGGATGGCTAGTTGGAGTTGATATGTTTCTTACAGAAGTATTCATAGATAGCTCTCTTTAATGCCTGTTCAAAGGTCAGGTGTCAAGGAAATATGTAACACTCTCTGGTATAAGTGTCATATTTTTTCTTAAGCCTATTAAAGACTTAGTAAGAACATCTTAAATTGCCTAAAACTCCCATTGCATTGGCAAAACAAAAAGACAATTAGAGAAAAGCACATTGATAAGGCAAGTTTTCTGAAAGAGGCTCAGCCTTGTGAGTTTAAAATGTACCATGAAAATATACAGAAATAGTTCTTTTTTACATAGTAGGGCTTTGGAGTTTATTTGGTAAATATCACTAAATTTGTGAAAAATAACAGAACAATCGTCATATTTTGCTTTTTTAATCAAAAAATATTTGAAAGTTACATTATTAAAAAAATTATGTCACTCCAGAACATAAATAATACTGCAGATTACTTTTCCCCACTATTCTTTTCCCACAAAACCTCACCAATAAACCTTGAAAGCAGATCCTCCTTTAGGGGGAAGGATTGTAAAGGCTTTGGTTTCACAGATGAGTAAAGTAAAGCTTTACTGCACTTAGACAAGTTTTCAAAGAGGAAGTGGTATTTTAATCATAAGAAGTAGTAATTCCTAACATGGTATGAAGCTTCCCAGACAAAAAGAATAGCAAGATACAGACAATAAGACACATGATATACTTATAAACATGTGCTATGGTTGGAAAATATCACATTTGCAAGGAGTTATAGAAGATGGGGCTCAGGACAGTTGAGCCAAGCTGAAAAGCACCTTGTACATCACTTTGTCAGTCAAGGTATAGGGTAGGAAATATTCTGTTTTACATATTTTAAATGAGTTTTGTACAACCACACTGCTAGTAGTTAACAGAAATGGAATTTGAATGTAGGAAGGCTTTCCTCCCAAGTAAGTCTGGGCTTATAACCACTATGCTGCAGATAAATGTATGGATAACAGCAAAGACATTTTTATGAATAAAGTACAAGGTAAAGATCAGGGGAAAAAAGATAATTGTATGAGGTGGCATTCATTATAGTTGTCTGAAGCAAAGTAAAGTTTTGATTGATACTTAAAGTATGCTATTTTCGTGGTGAGAAGGGAGAAAGCATAAGGTAACCAAAAGAAGGACATTTGATTCTTTGTCGTAAAGTCATTTTTTGTTTTCTCTGTTATTCTTTCCTTTCATCTTCTCTTTTTTCTCCTTACATCTCTCTCTTGTCAAGAGGCTGGTTATAGAGAGATATGGATTCAAGTCACAAAGATTTTTTTTTTGTTCTTACTGTTTATGGTTAAAAACAAGTACTTGTTTCTGAGGTATACTTTGAAGTTAATAAACAAAAGAAACACATAGTGCATTTCTGTGTCCTATTGCAAAGCACAAATATATGAGACCTTTTTTCTCTTTAGCTATCTCACTGTGGTGTTTTTATAACTCATTGAAGATCTGCATTACAATTTGATTAACAAAGAACTCCATCACTATATCTACTTATTACACCCAATTATAAAACTTGAGCTGCTTGGCTAAGGTATTCATTAACCTTTTCAGAGCTTATAATAGGAAATCTAATCACATGGAGGTAGTAGACTGCATTCTGAAAATGAGTCTAGTTGTCATCTACAGTAAATTTTAATACCTAAATTCTTTGTAAATTGTGCAGTTTCAAGAAATTGAATGAAGAAGTTCTATTTTAATCAGCTTAAAAGTATAAAATTTGAATTCATTTGCACTGTAAAAATAATGACTGCGTCTGATATAAATGCTAAAAGAACATTTTTGGGTTTTATTTTAATTAAACTTCCTGTAAAAAATAATTTTATTTCTCTTTATATGCTCGAAGGGTTTTAAATTCTGACTGAAAATATAATTCAGTAAAATAAATTGTTAATTTGTGTCTTCAATTTCAGCATTATTTTAAAACACAGAAATAAAACTGTTTTATTTCTGATAAACAAGTTGACTTTTAGTTTCATATTGCTTCTATAGAATATAATGAAGACCAACTTGATGATTTACCATGTGTAATTAACCTTTAATTCAAATTATTTTTACTTACATTGTGAGCATTTATTGAACTGATACTACCACACTATATAAACTTCTTTATGACAGAATAATTTTAAAATAATATTTAACCTCAATCTTCAAGCTGCTTACTCTTTTCCACATTTTTCGTTGTTGGTGAATCTTGCTCTTAGAATGTTCCCTTTACCTTGTTTTATAACTCTCTCCTTATTTGCTTTATACCTCTTTGAATATCATTTATTTGTCCCTATTACTTTTTCAATTAAAAAATAAACAAAAATAAATAAATTCCATGTTTCCTTGTGCTCCATCTAAGCACATTATTACCTTTTTGTCTCAACAATCTTTTCTGGAAAACACAATTTCTTCCCTTGTCTTCAAGTTTTTCTATATATTAATCAATTCACTAATTTTTAAATTAATCACTCACTTATCCGTTTATTAAAAAATATTTTTGAACACTATGTGCTAAGTATTTTGTTACTCACTTGTGTAATAGTTAAGCATAGTCTCTGTCCTCTAGGAACTTAACAGATTAGTGAAGAACTCAAACAAATAGATGTAGTGACCTTTAATCCTAGATATAGGCTTTAGTAAGGACTTTTTTTTTTTTTTAAGACAGAGCCTCAAGCTATCCCCCTGGGTAGAGTGCTGTGACATCACAGCTCATAGCAACCTCCAACTCCTGGGCTCAAGTAAGTCTCCTGCCTCAGCCTCCCAAGTAGCTGGGACCACAGGCACCCGCCGCAGTGCCCAGCTATTTTTTGGTTGCAGCCATCATTTTTGTTTTGGCGGGCCCAGGCTGGATTTGAACCCGCCACCTTAGGTGTATGTGACTGGTGCCTTAGCCACTTGAGCTACAGGCGCCGAGCCATGGGACTTTTGTGGTTAGATCAGAGTATATCAACATTGGGGTGGAAAACTATGAGCTATAAAGTTTTTAAAATATTTAAAAAATAATTTTCAACCAGGGGTTATTTTTTAAAGTTAAATTTAATTAGGGTGTACATGCACACATAAGTATTTTGTGATAGTGACTCAAGCAACATCAACACTAGTGTTCATTATTCATTTTAATAATCTCTTCTAAAAAGCAAGTTTAATAGTGCCTTATTAAATATAGTCCAGGATATTCAATATAGAAATAAAATTTCATGGTACAAAGTTTTTAAATATGATAGGCACTAACCAATAGATACAGACATTGATTATTAGACTGAGAGGTACTCTTATTGTTAACTGTTTTAAATGTGTGCTGATGGCAGGCATAACGTTTACTTATCCATTTGGACCTTCACCTATATTCTTATTTTACCTACTCCAACTCATTTTATTATTAAATGTTCAGAGAATTATTTTCTAAAACAGTACTTTGAGCAAAAGCAAAATATTAACATAGGAAAGACCCCAGTAATATGATCTTGCTTCAAAGTACATCATTAAATGGCCAAAGCTATTAACAATGAGTTCTAAAGACCAGTATATGAAGTGCAGGGGCAACTGTCTGCACATTTGCATATTCCCATTTTTTAATATCAATGCAAGAGAACTTAAAAGTCAATCATCAAATGATGCTCTGTATCACATAAATAATTTTTTTTGTGTGCAAGGGACATGGAAACTGAGTAGAAAGAGACATGGATAATTTTTGAATTTTACTGTGAGTGGTAAATCCGGTCATGATTTTTGTAATTATATTCTACTTCACCTGTTGTTGACTAATGAAAAAATACAGATAACCAAGGGATTTCTTGTTAAAAGCAGATAAGCAAGACTATCTTTGAGACAATGAGAAAACTAAGTGCCGAGCACTATCACTTGATTTTTTAGTCCTGGACATTAATAAAAGCTCCTGAAGTAAATTTATTTTACTTTCAGATTGAAAAAAAAAAAAGTGAAATGCTAATACAGAGCTGTAGAAAGCAGAGTGGTCAACAAGAAAGACTCAGAAGTTAGACAGTATTGATTTAAACCTCAGCTCTACCACATATTGGCTCTGTCCCTTTGAGTGAATTATATAACATTTTAATGGCTGAATTTATTCCTCTAGAAAAATAGGGACAATAATAATAATTCCTACCTCATAGGATTGTTGGGAAGATTAAAAAGATTAATATAGGTAAAAACACTTAAACCACCTCATGATATGTGCTTGTGTTTATATTTCTTGAAACCAAAATGTAAAGGAAAAACTTAATTATTGTAATGTATACAAAAAGTATTTAGAAACTGTAAGCATGATAAAACTAAGTTTTCAAATTTACATATTCCAATACTTATGAATAAAACAGATTTTTAGTTTAAAATGATGGAGTGCTAAAGTAACATAAATAACCGTCACCAATGATGCAATGCTATCACTGCCATCACATGAAATTGCAGATATAGAGTCTCACAATCAGTATCACTGGTCAATTGTGTATTGGTCGAAGACTTTCTAGAGCACAGGAGAAAGAAAAAAAGAACAGCAAGAGCTTGAACAAAATTATGAGGCAGAAGCAAGAGTCCATACAGAGAATAAGAGCAAAATCAATCACATTAGAGTACCACATCCTCTGAGTAAAGCCATTCTTATCCTAGCAAGTTTGGAATATCTGTCAAGTCAGCCTGCTCCAGACCTCTCATTCTGAGATAGAAGTCTTCCTGTTGCTCTGAGTCCTTTCTTTAGGAGAAGAATCCTGGTGAGAAAACATATCTGTAACTTCTAAGGAAATCAGGAAGAGGAGCAATATGCTACTATACAGTATGATATGCTGTGGTCTGAATGTTTGTCCCCACCCCTCCAATTTCACACATTGAAACCTAATCACTAATTTGATATTATTAGAAGATGGGTCCTTTAGGCAGTGATTAGGTCTTGATGACAGCCCTCATAGATAAGATTAGTACCCTTATCAAAGAAATCCCAGGGACATACATAGTCCCTTCCATAATGTGAGGAGGCACCATCACATTGAATTAAGTGGAAATTAATGCGTTTCTAAACTATTCATGGATAAAAGTAGAAAAACATCTTATATTTAAAAATACTTTTCGATGAATAAAAACAACAATAAACATGTTAATGGAATACTTCAAGTAGAATGTATTACTTTAAATGCTTATATTAATAAAAATGGAAGATACCAAACTAGTGAACTAGCCTTAAACTTTAAAAAAATACTGTAGAAAAATAAGTGCTAACTAAGCCAAAACCAGGCAGACAGAAATAAATCAAATATTAAAGCTGAAATAAATGAAATATAGAAATATAGCTACTCAGGAGGCTGAGGCAGGAGGATCTCTGAAACCCAGAAGTATGATGCTGTCGTGAGTTGTGATGATGTCACAGCACTGGAGTCTGGAAGACAGATTGAGACTCTGTCTACTAAAAATAATTAAAAAATTTCAATTAGAAAATATAGAAGGTGAATAAACCTTCCCAACTCACTATATGAGGCTAGTATTACCCTGATACCCAAGGCATACAAAGATATCAAAAGAAAATTATGATCCACCATGACTTATAAATACAGCTCCAAACACTTGACAAAACGTGAGATCCTTATCAAATGCCTGAATCCCACAAAATGTAAAAGGGATTATATACCATGAACAAGTGAAATTTATACAAGGACTACATAGTTGGTTCAATGTATGAAAATCAATCAATGTGATAAACCATTTTAAGAGAAAAAAACCACAAAATTCCCCCACATGATTATATTAATAGGTGAAGAAAAAGTGTTTTTACAAAATTCAGTATCATGTCATAATATAAAGATTCAACTAACCAGAAAGAAAAAGAGCATCTTCAAGCAATAAAGATGCATTTATGAAAATTACAGATAATATCATATTTAAAGCTGAAAAGTAAAAGGCACTCCTTGATGAAAAATAATACAAGGATGTATGCTAAACGGTGTCTTCTCTTGCCTCTCATATTCAACATTATAATAGGGTATTTTTTTCAAGGTAATTAGGCAAGATAAAGAAATGAAAGCCATCCACATTGGAAATAAATATATAAAACTATGCCTGTTTGCATGTGCCCTGATCTTATAAACAGAAAATCTTAGGAGCCCCAGAAAAATCTCTCTCAGGACTAATAAATGATATCAAGCAAGGATATAGTATAAAAGAGTCATATCCAAAATCAATGAACCAACTGAAAATGAATTTAGAGTACAATTCCACTTACAATATCATAAAAATAATAAGATACTCAAGAATAAATTTAACAAAAACCTTATGGAATCACACACTGAATATGCCAAGCATATTCCAATTATGCCAGCATTATTGAAAAAAAAATAAAAACAGCTTAAATAATGCAAATGTATACAATATATGAGAAGCAGAAGACTCAACCCTGCTAAATTGGGAGTATTCCCCAAATTGATCTGTAGATTCTTAGCAATTTATATGAAAATTCCACCTTTTTTTCTTAGAAATTTACCAGCTGTTCCAAAATTCGTAGGAACATAGAATGGTCAGAATCATTGTGGTATGAAAGATTAAAGTTGGAAGACTAATAAGTCTATTTCAAAATTTACTATTTTTTATTTCAAATTCAGATGAGGGTACATTAGGTTACATTGTTTTCAATTCTATGGTGAAGTTCAAGTTGTAGTTGACCTATATTCATTCAGGGGGTGGGCTGAACACCCTCACATTCTGCACATTAGGTGAAATCCAGCCAATTGCCTTCTCTCCCCTATCCCTTTCCCTCAAAACATATATTAATAGAAAGCTATGCTAATGGAGACAATGTCTTACTGACAACAGAATAAATGAAGATCAAAGGAACATATCTAAAAGTTAAAAAGTTAACCATTACATTTATGGTCAAATGATGCCAAGGAATTGAATTAGGGAAATAATTTAATAAATAGCTATGGTACAACTGAATATTAAATGCAAACAAAATGAATGACTTAACATAAGAGCTAAAACTATTAAGAATTTTAATAGAAAACATAGGTATAAATCTTGATAACCTTGAATTAGGCAATATTTTGTTATGTGCAACAGCAAGGATAAGAAACAAAAGAAAAAAATAGACTGGATCATAGCAAAATGAAATAATTGCTTCCAACCCTGCCAACAAGAAAGAATAAACACAACTTTCCCAGTGGGAAGAAATATTTACCAATCACATTTCTTGAAAGGGCTTAATATCAAGAATATATAAATAATTCTACCAATTCCACAAAGTGCAGTGAATTAAAAAATATACAAATGGTAAATAAGAAAATGAATGAGCATCATTATCCATCAGGGCAGTACAAATGAAAATCACTATGAGACACTACTTCACAATCTTAGGACAGCAGATAAATAAGATAGATAATAACAAGTATTGGTGAAGCTGTGGAGAAACTGTAACCTTCAAACATTGCTGGAGCTAATCAAAATATGCAGCCTCTGTGGAAAAGTTTGGCAGTTCCTCAAAATTTTAAGCATTAAGTTACCCTATGGCCCAGAAATTCCATTTCTAGGTATATATCCAAAAGAAATGAAAACAAAAGTCCACACAAAAATGTATACTATTATGTTCATATCAGTATAGTTCATAATAGCCAAATAATGGAATAACTCAAATGTCCATCAACTGAAGAACCAATAAATAATACATGGTATATGCATGAAATGTAATACTAATCAGCAATAAAAAAGAATAGAGTTCTGATACTCTGTTAGAACTTGGAAGGACTTTAAAACATGTTCAGTGAAAGAAGTCATTCTCAAAATACAACATACTATGTGCTTCAATTTACATATGACTGGAATAGGCAAATAATTAGATGAGGGACGGAAAAGGTTTGAGAGGAAGGAGGAAAGGAGAATAAATGACTGCTAATAGGTAGAATGTTTCTTCTTGGGGTGATAAAAATTTTTGTGATTAGAAGTTATGGTTGCATGTTTTTGTGAATATACTAAAACCTTTGCATTTAAAATTTACCAGAAGGGAGTAAATGTTTTTGTTATGTGAACAATATATCAATGAAGATTACTTATTGATGCAAAAATATCCAATAAGATGTTAGCAAGCAGAACTTAACAATACATCAAAAAAATATGTAAGACATGATCAAGTTGGTTTTATCCCAGGGTTACAAAGTTGGTTCAACAAATGTAAATCTATAAATATAATACATCACATAAATAAAATTTAAAAGACCATGTGATAATATCAATTGATGCAAAAAAAGCTTTTGATAATATCCAGCATCCTTTCATGATTAGAACACTTAAGAAAATAGGCTTAGATGGGATATTTCTTAAACTGATAGAGCCCATCTACAGTAAATCCACAGCCAATATCATATCGAACAGAGTAAAATTGAAAATATTTACACTCAGATTTGGAACTAGACAAGGATGGCCATTGTCACCAGTCTTGTTCAACATAGTAATGGAAGTGCTAGCCATGGCCATCAGGCAAGATGAGGAGATCAAGGATATTTGAATGGAGTCAGAGGAGGTCAAACTTTCACTCTTTGCAGATGACATGAGATTATGACATAATCCCTTAGGAAAACCTCAGAGACTCAAATACAAAGCTCTTAGAATTGATCAAGGAATATAGCAGTGTCTCAGGATGCAAAATCAATACTTAAAAACCAGTACATTACATATATGCCAATAATACTCAAGCTGAAAAGATAGTCAAGGACTCTAGCCCTTTTAAAATAGTATCGAAGAAGATGAAATACCTGAGAATTTACCTAACAAAGGAAGTGAAAGGTCTCTATAATGAGAACTATGAAACCCTGAGAAAATAAATAACTTCAGATGTTAACAAATGGAAAAACATACTATACTTGTGGCTGAGAACAATCAAGATTGTTAAAATATCCTTACTACCCAAAGCAATCCACAGATTTAATACAATCCTTGTCACAGCACCAATGTCATACTTTAAGGAACTTGAATAAAAGTACTTCATTTTATATGGAATCAGAAAAAAACCTTTAATAGCCAATACATTACTAAGAAACAAAACTGGAGGCATCACATTATAAGAATTCAGATTATACTATAAATCTATAGTGGTAAAAACAGCACGCTACTGGCACAAAATAGAGATGTAGCTATATGGAATAGAATAGAGAACCTAGAGATGAACCCAAAGATCATCATTTGATCTTTGATAGGCCTAACAAAAACATACATTGGGGAAAAGATTCCCTACTTAACAAATGGTGCTGGGAGAACTGCATACCGACCTGTAGGAGACTGAAACTGGACTCTCACCTTTCACAATTAATAAATTTTTTCTTACCATATAAAAGAAATAAACTTAAGACATGAAACTATAGAAATACTAGAAGAGAGTGCAGGGAAAACACTTGAAGAGAGTGACCTGGGGAATATTTTATGAGGAGGACACCTCTGGCAATTGAAACAACACCAAAAATACATTACTGGGATGGCATCCAGCTAAAAAGCTTCTGCACAGCTAAGCACACTATAAGTCAAGAAAGCAGATGGCTTTCAGAATGGGAGAAGACTTTTGCAGGTTATGTTTCCAACAATGATCTAATAACTAGAATCCACAGAGAACTCAAAATAATCAATAAGAAAAGGAGAAACAATCCAATTTCTTTGTGGGCAAGAAACTTGAAAAGAAACTTATCTGAAGATGACAGACACATGACCTACAAACACGTGAAAAAATGCTCATCATCTTTAATCATCAGAGAAATACAAATTAAAACCACTTTGAGATATCACAAAACTCCAGTAAGAATAGCCCACATCACAACATCTCAAAACTGCAGGTGTTGGTGTGGCTGTGGAGAAAAAGGAATGCTTCTACACTGCTGGTGAGACTGCAATCCCATATAACCTTTTTGGACAGAAGTTTGGAGAATTCTCCAAGAACTAAAAGTTGACCTACCATTTTATCCTACAATATCATTACTAGATCTCAACTCAGATGAACAAAAATCATTATACAACAAAGATATATGCACCGGAATGTTTATTACAGCCTAATTCACAACAACCAAGTAGTGGAAACAGCCTAAATGCCTATCTATCCATGAATGGATAACCAAATTGTAGTATATGTATACCATGGAATACTATGCAACCATGAAAGAGGGAGACTTTACATCTGTTATGTTTAACTAGATGCAGCTGGAACACAATCTTCTTAGTAAAGTATCTCTAGAATTGAAAAAAAAAAGTATCCAACGTACTCAATACTACTATGAAACCAATATATAAACACTTGAACATTCATATGAATGATAAAATACAAAGATAGTCCAAAAAGAAAAAAGGGAGAGGAAGGAGAGAGGAGAAGGAGAAAGGTGAGTGGAGGAAGGGTATTTGGTGGGATCTCACCTATTATACACAATGCAAGGTTACACTGAAAAACAACTAAGAGTATATAAAACATATCTTACCAGAAAAGTGAGGGGATGGTTATATTAATTAGTTTCATTTAAGCATTCCACAAGGTATATCAAATCATCATATTGTACCCCATAATGTACACAGTTATGATTTAATAAAAATTGAGTAAAAAAGGACAAAAACAATTTATGTAACCAAAACATGTGTACACCAATAATATTCCAGAATAAAAAATATTATAAAAAGTAAAAAAAAAAAACACCTTACTACAAACTTACAATAATCAAAGGAATGGGGTATTGGCATACTAACAGATAAAAAGATCGATGGAATAAAATTCACTGTCCAGAAATAAAAAAAAATTACTTAAATAGATAAATATGTAGATTTTGTAGAAAGATGTTCAATATATCAGAACTAATGGAAATCCATAACTTTTTCTTTTTTTAATTTTTTTATTGTTGGGGATTCATTGAGGGTACAAGAAACTAGGTTATACTGATTGCATTTGTTAGGTAAAGTCCCTCTTATAATTGTGTCTTGCCCCCCAAAAGTGTGTCATACACCAAGACCCCCACAACCCTCCCTCCTTCCCTCTCTCTGCTTTTCCTTCTCTCACCCCCTACTTCCTCCTCTGTCTCTCTGCTGTCCCCTTCCTCCATACCCTCACAGTGTACTAGGTCATTAATTGTCTTCATATCAAAATTGAGTACATAGGATTCATGCTTCTCCATTCTTGTGATGCTTTACTAAGAATAATGTGCTGCACTTTCATCCACATTAATACAAAAAAAAAGTAAAGTCTCCATCTTTTTCATGGCTGAATAGTATTCCATGGTATACATATACCACCGGTTGTTAATCCATTCCTGGGTTGGTGAGCATTTAGGCTTTTTCCACATTTTGGCAATTGTAAATTGAGCTGCAACAAATAGTCTAGTGCAAGTATCTTTATGGTAGAAGGATTTTTTTACTTCTGGGTAGATGCCCAGTAATGGGATTGCAGGATCAAATGAGAGGTCTAGTTTGAGTTCTTTGAGGGTTCTCCGTACTTTTTTTAAAAAGGTTGTATTAGTTTGCAGTCTCACCAGCAGTGTAAAAGTGTTTCTTTCACTCCACATGCACTCCAGCATCTGCAGTATTGAGATTTTGTGATGTGGCCCATTCTTGCGGGGGTTAGATGATATCTCAGGGTGGTTTTGATTTACATTTCTCTAATAATTAGGGATGATGAGCATTTTTTCACATGTTTGCTAGCCATTTGTCTGTCTTCTTTATGGAAGTTTCTATTCATCTCCCTTGTCCATTGATATACAGAATTGTTGGCTTTAATCATATGGATTAATTTGAATTCTCAGTAGATCCTAGTTATCAAGCTTTTGTCTGATTCAAAATATGCAAATATCCTTTCCCATTGTTTAGGCTGTCTATTTGCTTTGGTTGTTGTCTCCTTAGCTATACAGAAGCTTTTCAGTTTAATTGAGTCCTATTTGTTTATTTTTGTTGTTGTTGGAATTGCAACGGAAGTCTTCATAAGGTCTTTCCCCAGGCCAATATTGTCCAGTGTTTTTCCTATGCTTTCTTTGAGGATTTTTATCATTTGAAACCTTACATTTAGATCTTTTATCCATCTTGAATCAATTTTTGTGAGTGGAGAAAGGTGCAGGTCCAGGTTTAGTCTTTTACATGTGGACATCCAGTTCTCCCAGTACCATCTATTGATTAGGGATTCTTTCCCCCAGTGTATGTTCTTGTTTGGTTTATCAAAGATGAGGCGGCTGTAAGATGTTAATTTCTTTTCCTCATTTTCTATTCAATTCCAAATGTCTGTGTCTCTTTTTGTGTGCCAGTACCATGCTGTTTTGACCACTATGGCCTTGTAGTACAGCCCAACAGCTGGTATGCTGATACCCCTGGCTTTGTTTTCATTACTAAGAACTGCCTTAGCTATATGGTTTTTTTCTGGTTCCATACAAAATGAAGAATTATTTTTTCTAAGTCTTGGAAGAATGATATTTGTATTTTAATAGAGACGGCATTGACTCTATAGATTGCTTTGGGAAGTATAGACATTTTAACAATGTTGATTCTTCCTAGCCATAAGCATGGTATGTTCTTCCATTTGTTAATATCCTCTGCTATTTCTTTTCTTAAGGTTGCATAATTTTCTTTACACAGGTCCTTCACCTCTTTTGTTAGGTACATACCTATGTATTTCATTTTCTTTGAAGCTATGGTGAAAAGAGTTGTGTCCTTATTGAGCCTCTCATCTTGTCTGTTATTGGCGTATACAAAGGCTACTGACTTGAGGACATCAATTTTATATCCTGAGACATTATTTTTTGATGACTTCCAGGAGTTTTGTGGTTGAGTTTTTGGGGTTCCCTAAGTATAAGATCATATTGTCAGCAAAGAGGGAGAGTTTAACCTTCTCTGCTTCCACTTGGATGCCCTTTATTTCCTTCTCTTGCTTGACTGTATTGGCTAGAACTTCTAGCACTATGTTGAATAGTAGTGGCGATAGAGGACAACCTTGACTAGTTCCAGTTCTAAGTGGAAAAGCTTTCAGTTTTACTCCCTTCAGTAAAATATTAGCTGTGGGTTTGTCATAGATACCTTTGATCTGTTTAAGAAATGTGCCATCTATGCCCATAATCTTCAGTGTGCTAATTAGAAAAGGATGCTGGATTTTATTGAATGCTTTTTGTGCCTCTATTGAGAGGATCATATGGTCTTTGTTTTTGCTTCTGTTGATATGGTGAATAATGTTTACGGACTTGCATATATTAAACCAGTCTTGCATCCCTGGGATGAAACCTACTTGATCATAATGTATGATCTACTTAATGTGTAGCTGTAATCTATTGGTTAGGATTTTGCTGAGAATTTTTGCATCAACATTCATTAGTGAAATTGATCTGAAGTTCTCCTTTTATATATCTTAGTTCACTTTGTATTTGAATCATTACATATTTTTGAATTGCTTTTCTTTTCTGGCATAACAGACCAGGCTTTTTTCTCATCTTTTTGGTTACTAACATAAATATAAATGCATGCCCCCTTTTTGGTCATTGACTTAAGAAATATAAGCTGGATTTCCTTATGACTAATATCATTTAATTTTATTTCTTTTTTTTTTTTTTTTTTTTTTTGCTGGGGCTAGATTTGAATCTGCCACCTCCGGCATATGGGGCCGACACCCTACCCTTTGGAGACACTGGTGCCGTCCACATTTAAATTCTTAAATCATACTATTCTAAGACATCTTTATACATGTTTTTAATTACATTGAAAATACTTAAAATAAGAACCAACATTCAATAGTCATGATAAAAGTGAAAATAGAGATTTTCTTGAAACTTAGCCTTGAAAAAAATCTAAAATATAAGTTTAATCTTATATTTAACAAAAATTATCATTAAATTGAAACTATGCATTAATTTCTAAGAACAAAAAGTGAAGAATGAGAAAGTATTCATTTTAAGTAGGAATTTGGGGAGAATTCACACAACCAAATTATAAGATAATATTATGTTATATTTCTCATTTTGCATTTAAACTTCACAGCATGAAAATAAATTACTAATATGAAAGTATTTTAAAATATTTTCAAAGTAAAGGGAGTATAATTTTTTAAAAGTAGGTAAGTTTTGCAAAAATAATTGAATGTTCCATCTGTTTTCCAAAATGTGCCCCTAATATTTTGACACATGAAGCATTCTCTTCTAAAACACCTATTATGTCATTATATTAATCATTTTTTCTCTTACTTTACATTTTAACTGGTATAACTCTATCAGACACTCTGTTAATGATTCTGTCATGAGATACTTCCTGTTTGCCAATAAAACTTTTATTACTTATGTGATGTCCAATATTTTTGCCATTTATTTTACAGTCAACTCAAATTCATCCTATTCATTTTCTAGGTTTTGCTAAAATTTAAACTTCCTTTTTCTTGGTTTCTATTATTATTTTTAAAATAATTTTTAACATATTAAATTGACATGCAATTATACATATTTGTGGTACACAGTTATACATATTTGTGGTGCACATAAATATTTTTGTGTGTGTAATAGATAATTATCAGGTCAGAGCAATGAGAATACCTATCACACGAACTATTTATCTTTCTCTATTTTGGGTGCATTTAACATCTTCCTTCTAGCTATTTGAAACTATTTATTATTATTAAATATAGCCATCCTCATATCTGTAGCCACACCCTGAACATACCCAATCTTATCTGATTACTCTTGTCTTATAGCAACTTCTTATTTTTGAATGTGGAAATCACTTTGCTTCTTCCAAGTAGAATAATTAGAATATGAATTAATTAGAATGATTTTTAAAAGTTACTTTCCTCCAAATTGTCCCTAGTTTATCAGGATTAGTTGTGCCTCTTATTTACTCTTTTTAGTTTTTCTCAAATATCTGAAGATTTAGTTTTCCATTTATACTTACAAATGATGAACTAGATTTTTAATTATAGGCAGAGACCAATCAATTCTTCTCACATCATTGGGGTAGTTCCTTGAGGTAGTCTTCTGTCACAGGCTTCCTTCCTGAAAGTCAGATCTAACTTAAAGCTAATGAATTATGTTTTAGTAGTTATGATAGAAAAGAACCACACAGTCACTTTATCCATAGAACAAAATGAAGATGACCCTTTCTATAGTTTCAGGTACCATAATCGTAATAATACCAACTTCTTTCTGGCAGATCTCTCAATTCTTTAGAAAATACCACTTCAACTTTAGCTTGGAGGTAAAGGTCAGTAGTTCATACAGAGTGGTGGTGTACACAGCTATTTTACAGACTCCGCTACTTTAAAGAATATATGCTAATGATGGATGTTCACATATATGATTGTCAATCGGCTTATAAAAAATTGATAAGTATGATACATTTCTTATTTTGCTAGAAAAAAATAATACTATAAATTTTAATTTTTTTTAGTCTGCCACATGGAGTGTTGTGCACAGCCTGGGATGAATGCATACAGCCTTGGAGCCCACCACTGTATACCATCAATCATGTTACTTAATAAGTTTATTTCCTTTCCATATCTCTGATGATAGTGGTTCTCACCTTTTCTGCAACATGCTGTGCATACCGTATTATCTATTATGATGGTCTTACCTTTGTTCCATCTTCCAGAAATGTGTCAAACTCTGGTTTTCTAATTCCTCTTCCATTTTCAGTGAATTTACAGATTTACTGTCTTTAGTATTTTATTATTATTCATGAGGATTTTAGAAGGAAGGGTATATAAATGTGTGCTATCTGTCATCTTGAACTAGAACCTTTACCAAGTATTTTCATTGTTACCTCTCAGATTATAAGGCTCAATTTGTGTTGTTAGACTATAGATATTCAGTGCTCTATCCAAAGGGAAAACCTTGAATCAACTAATAGGCAAAGTCACTAAGCTGTGATATTTTTGATGTTAATCATGTTATAAATGCTGAATTCAATTAAGATTAAGAAAAATATGTCTTGAGGGAATTTTGTTGGGCATAAATAGATTATAACACAGCATTTCTAGTTTAAGTTATATACTATTAATAGTTAATTTAGTGTTTGTCTCCTCTCTCAGTTGCAGCCCTATAATGACAAGTACCCTTTTTAATGTTCAGATTAAAAGTAGTGTGCTAGTAGTACTATTAACAAAATACTTTGGCTTTAGGCTTTCTGACATGACTTCACGCTGAGATAAATCTTCTTAAATTCTGTCTCTTTGGTAATTGTCTATTAATATAATTTTAAAATTTCCTGTTCTTAAATTTCTATTTTTTTCAGTCACATTTGTTATTTTCAGTGTATTTTTTATTTTAAACACCTGAGTATTATCTGTTTGATCCTGTTCTCAATGGCAAGGTAATCTTTACCCTCACAAAATTATCAAAGGATCATATTTTTAAAAGCTTTTTGTTAGAGAACAATTGTGAGAAATTATCTTAGTTATAGTAGACTTGAGGAGCATTAAATTTACAAATATCTTTAATGTTCAAAGAAATAATTTAGTTTTGTTTTTCCATTCCAAAGATACTCCACTTAGGATAATGTATTCCAGTACTATCCAAATTGAAGCTAAAGATATTATTTCATTATTCCATAGTTTTTTTTTTTTTTTTTTTTTTGTGTGTGTGTGTATCTCACATTTTCATTATCCAATTATAAATTGTTGGGCACTTAGATTGATTCCTTATCTTTGCAATTGTGACTCATGCTGTGATGACTATTCAAGTGTAAATGATGTTCTGATAAAATAGGAAGATACCCAGTAGTTGTAATGCTGGATCAAATGGCAGGTCAAATTTTAGTTGAGTAATTTCCATATTGTTTTCATAGGAAGGATGGACTTCAGCTCCACTAATAAGCTGTGTGTCTTTGAGCAAAGGTCAATTATCATGAGTTTAAATTTTCTCATGTGTAAAATGGAGGTAATAACTATGCCAGAATTGCTCTGGTAGATAAATGAAATAACATATAAAGAAATTCAATTTTTGGCACAATTTCAGACCACTCAACCACTAAGTGTATTAGAATTCATTTTATTCTTCTTCCTTTAAGAGGTGGACTTGATTGTTAAGATATTTATTTATTTAGTTATTTATTTTTGAGGCAGAGCCTCAAGCTGTCCCCCTGGGTAGAGTGTTGTGGCATCACAGCTCACAGTAACCTTCAACTCCTGGGCTCAAGGGACTCTCCTGCCTCTGCCTCCCTAGTAGCTGGGACCACAGGTGCCTGCCACAACACCTGGCTATTTTTTTTGGTTGCAGCCATGATTGTTGTTTGGCAGGCCCAGGCTGGATTCGAACCCACCACCTTAGGTGTATGTGGCTGGCGCCTTAGCCACTTGAGCCATAGGTGCCGAGCCTGTTAATTTATTTTTAAGCCATGTCACCACATAGAATTTCCAGGAACTCAGACCAGTGGTACATATACCTACTATTTCAAATTTTATACTTTAGAAAGTTTGGATTCCTAGAGGTCATCTGAAAAAAGTCTGCAATATTTCTTCATGGGAGCCAAAGGAACAAGAAACAAATGATAAAAATAATATTAGGTAGATGTAATATTTGCTTCAGGCATAAATATATTGGTTCCATTCTGGGAAATTCAGAGAACAAGCATGTTAAATAGTCAAAAGAGATAACCGTAAAAATATATTTAAAATATGGCCCCCATCCCAAACATATTGGAATAGCATATTAGAGAATTAGAACTAGATAAGTGCATTTCTAAATGTCTCATGATTGTTGTGATGATTTGGTTGTACAGAAACCACTGAAATAAGAGGAGCACTAGTTGAAATGTCTTTTGGAGCTCTTTATTAGATTTCCACATTACTATATCTTAAAATAATACAATTATAATTTCCATATAAAAATGGCTCAATAAGTGCTCAGTCTCATAGTTTCTCTTTATTCTTACTTATGGTCATTACTTATTGAAAAGTATGTAAAAAGTGTCCTTTGTTTTTATTTTATAAAATTATGCAAGGTACTATTTTGTTGCCCAATGCTTATTCCAAAGATAAAGTCTTAGTCAGAGAGTTAGCCTTATCTGAAAACCTATTTTGCTTTCTCATTAAAGAATGAGAGTTGATCTATTATTATCTTTCTTTCTTTAATTGCCAAGAATCTAAATACCTCTTTCCCACCTCTGTACCAAGCTCTAAATATTATTAGTTGTTGCCCCTGCTCTAATGATTTTAATGCATCTATAGCTCTTATTAAAAGTCAGTTAGCTGAAAATGTTTTTTATTGAAGATGATATGGCAGAAACAAATAAACAAACACAACTAATGTAATAGCTTGATAATCCTAAACATCGTGGCTATCTCTAGCTAAATCTAGCTGTATAAAGTCATGCTTTAGTTTTGATGTTTTTATTCTTCACTCATTTTCCAAATAGGCTGATACCTTCATGGACTTTTCTGATACCAGAATCTTATAAAACACTGACATGATTAATAGTATGCTAATTTCTTTTTCTCTAAAATCTTCTTTATTAGCATTGTCATTGAAAAAATGAGAGAGATTTAAGACTTATATAAAGAAAATATCTCTAGTGTATTATGGTGCTAGCAAGTATACAATGAAGACAACTTTGGGAGACAGTGACAAATTCAAGAATGAATATTGTCAAGTTGAGTGCTTTTGCATGAATGCTTTTTCACAAGAACTCATTTAATCTAGCTCTATATCAATACTCCTTAACTGCCTTGAGGAGGGTAAATTTGATTTCATTTGACAGATTAGGCCATGGTTACTTATTATTACTCAAAACTTCAAGAATGTCAGTGCTGTTCTACCTGATATTCTACTACTCCCTGTTGATTCATCTCTTTTCTCCCCCTCCTATTCCCCTTTCCTTATCTTCACTCCCCTCTTCTCTCTCTTTACTCTCTTTTTTTCTCCCACTATTATTTCTCTGTGTTACCTTTTCACTCTTGTTCATTCTCTTTTGCTTTTCCTTTATATTCCACCAGAATATTTATATTCTTGAATTAGGTCCAATAGGAACTTAAAGATGAAGAGTATCCTAACTAATTCTGAAAGAAGGATTGAAAATTGAAAGCAAACTTTCTTAGGCATCAAAATTCCCAGAAATGCATGTTGGACCATTTGCTGTTTCTCTTACTTCTCATATTTAAATATTTATACCTAAAAAAGGTTGCCAGCTTTATAATAAGCACAAAAGAAAATAAATTCATCATGCTCAGGGTGATTCACTTTACCACAGTCTACTACAGAGCAGCTGCTTGTTTTCACTGTTCATTTTCTTGGATCAGTCAGGTAAATAGCCGGGGGTTTTAGGGCATTTCTGTTGATTTATATTCCTTGGAATTGTAAATCTATCATCACATTTACCTTTAAAATTTCAACCTGTACTCAGTGCCTGTAGCTCAAGTGGCTAAGGCGCTAGCTACATACACCAGAGCTGGCGAGTTCAAATCCAGCCCAGGCCTGCCAAAGAACAATAACAACTACAGCCAAAAAATAGTTGGGTATTGTGGTGGGCACCTGTAGTCCCAGATACTTGGGAGGCTGAGGCAAGAGAATCGAGTAAGCCCAGGAGTTGGAAGTTGCTGTGAGCTGTGAAGCCACAGGATTCTACCCAAGGCAACAGCTTTAGGCTCTGTCTTAAAAATAAAAATAAAATAAAATAAAATAAAATCTCAGCCTGGAGCTCACAATTTTATTATTAGAAAATATCTTTATATTACTAATTGAAAAAAATATATAATTACATATTGCAGGTATTTAAATACATGGAAAAACTATGCATAATAAATTACCTTAATTCATCAGAGCTTAGATGAAACAAGATTCTGTTTTCTGTGAGTGCAGCATATCCTCACAGTTCCTGTGCAAAATAAAATATTGCTACTGATGCATAAAATTATACAAGTGTGCTTATCTTTTTGCAAAGGGTCTAATTCCTGCCTGTACGTATGTGGCTACGCATGTGAATTTCCATTCTTGAGTACAATCATGTGACAGTTAGTAGTTGAATACTTTCTTAGTCTATGTGTACAAAGAAGTAAAATATCTAGCCAATTCAGTAGGGAAACATCAACCTGATAATTTGGCATCTTGTAGCCTAAAGAGTTGGTTGATTGAACTTTTCAGTTGTCTACGGGTTGTTTAGACCTTGTGTAGACTAACTTAGAAGTAGTACAAGACATATTTAAGTATTTTTTAACTGGGTGATGATCCAACCAGTAATTTTAATAGAATGTTAAAGGAAATCGTATAATATCAATCTTAGTGATATGTGTGTATTATTTTTCCTCATTTTGTGTTTATTTTATTTTATTTTTAATCAAGTTGATAATACATTGTTATAAATTGTGACTTGTTTTTCCAGGAAGAAGGTGGTGGTGAAGAATTTCAACCACCGTATTCAAACTTTCTGAGGCAGCAAAAAATTAGTGTTTTTTGTTTTGTTTTGTTTGTTTTTGGGGGGTATATATGGATAGTTCCCTTTGGACAAACAAGTACTTAGTAGACTCTATCACCTGGCCCTCATTATCACCCTATATAAAAACATACACTTAAGGGAAAACAACTTTACAAATAAAATGCCATTCTTTTATGTGTCAAATTTTGGATATTTCATATTTTATAAAAGCATATTAAATATTTTTATTTGATGTGTAATTTGCCATACTTTTTTAATAAATATTAGGCATTTATCATTATTTCTTACAGAAGTTGGTGGTTGTCTTATTACTTCCAGATTATTCTGCTTTCACAGAAAGGAGAGGAAATATAATACATACAATCTATTAAACATAGGAGGCATGTGTTACATATATGTTAAATATATCGATTATTCAGTTTTTTTGTCCAAGTAATGTGGCTTATTAACCAAGTAATTTAGGGAAAAATTATTATAAATCATATTTCACCAACATACTGATAGAGCCCCAGTGATAAGATCTTATCTCAAGCCAGATACAAAATTTATATTCAAAAAAATTTTTTTCAAAGGAAATTTAATATCTGGGGCATAACAATGTTGTCTTCATTTTGTTTAGAGAGTTTTCTCCCTTGGAAAAAAAATAGATCATAGTATTAATTCCATTAAAAACCTAAGTGTATGAAATCAATTATATTTTCTATAATAATGTTATAATTTGAACCATTTAGTCAAATCTCCACTGACTCCATGCTTGATAAAGCAAAGAAACTATCTTTAATCTCTTTAGTCTGTTACTAATGGATTCATTATTGGAAAGGAAGTACCATAATAACTAATATATGAATTAAGATACATGTACATACTATGTCAAGTCTTATAATTTCTTATTCCATTTATTAATATGCATTTACTGGTTTGGTAAGGAGCTCCTGAGGTCTTTTTTAAAAGGCCATTAATCCCATTCATGTGGGTTCCATTCTTATAAACTAATCTCTTCCTAAAGGCACAACCGCCTATTAGTACATATGTTAAATGATGGTTTACTGCTTTATTATCTATGATAAATGAGTAAGCCAGACTTCCTGTTTGGTTCATAACCTCCCTTAGGGTGAGGTCCAAATCAGAACTATCTTTATTTTTCTTCTAGTTCCATAGTAGGCATTCTACAGCTACAGAAACTTCTAATAGCTTAATAAATACTGCTTAATTGAAGTATAGAGGGAATATTTACAAAATATTCTTTTATTTTTATCATTGAAAGAGCAATCCAGTAAATATATAAACTCAAAAACACTAGTTTCATTTTGTCAAAAATAAAGTTTTTTTGTATTATATGGGATTTAGCTAAAACTAATATAATACAAAATATCTATTCAAACATTAATTTTTAATCTTCTCCTACAGCTGGTTTTGAGAACTGGTGATGAATAATAAAGCAATTTGATTTGCTTCAACTTATTTTTCTTGCTTTTCTTGTTCACAATCTTATAGATATGCTAATGAATGATGAAATTATCAGAGTGAACAGTAGCAAGAAACAAAAATGGAAGCCATGATAAATGAACAAAAGGGGGGACAGAGAGCTGAATATGATTATTATCATTTGAATGGGTATTGTGTGGTGTTCAATTTGATATTCTATGAATGTGGCTCTGTCCGTCATTTCTCTGGTATCAAAATGCACAAAGAAAGAATTGACAAAACTCTTACCAAATATAGATCCCAGGTATATGTAAGTGGAAATAATATTTGTTTTATAACAAACAATAGCAATATCATCTGTGATTCATAACTCACTTTCATTTAAGAAATTGTAAACATCAAAAAGGTTGAACATCTTGGAATCAGAGAACTATGAGAGATTTATAGATGTCATTTAAGACATTGTTTTTCATATAAGTACAAAAACTAAACCAATCCAATAGATTATCTTTTTAGTACTGCAGGAATTACAATTATAGGTATACTAGAGCTTCATTATACATAACTTCGAAATAGGTGTAAAAATCATGGATTTCCTCCATGTTAAACAAAATCATTGTATGCTTTTTAGTTTTCATTCTAAAAAGACACTTTTAAGCCTTTCATATGATTGGAAACACTCTTTTTTGAAACATACTGTATTTCTACTTGAATGCCATTCAAAGGTTTTACATGAAGCTTAAAATAGAATACAAAATCCTTATATAGCTTCCAAGGAGAACTATCTGGTTCTTACCTCAAATATGTTAACTTTTGCCACTCTCTCCCTTACTCACAACTCAAGAGCCACACCGGTCTTCTTTTATGTTCTCAAATACACCACCTTAGGTCTTTGTATATTCTATATGTTTATAGATATAAGCACTTAGTATAGTATCTAGCATACAGTGAGTTCTAAATAAATAAATTTTATATTTTGCTATTTATTATTATTAAGTCTTCATAAAACCCTATGGAGTGCGCTTTATTCTTTCATTCTCCATGCAGGAGAATTGGTATAGAAACTTGCCCATAAAGAGCAAGGAACTTGAAAGATCACATAGCTAATAGAAGATAAGTTGGTGTGGCTGGAATATAACCTAGCAAGTCTGGCTTCAGAGCCCAAGTTCTTAACCCCCAGTTTGTAAGGCAGATAATGTATTTATTCTCTTTTAGAGACAAAGACAATATAAGGCCACATAAAAGTAAAAGAACTATGATCAAGTGTACCTAATTCTAAAACATATGTTTCTTAATGGGAACGAAGGTCATAAATGTTTACTAGTTGGGAAATTCTGTGTGGCCACTAGCACAGTTGCACAAATAGATTTAAGGTCATGGGACAGCTTGATAACTTATAATGGCTAGGACAAATTGATGGAATTCACAAAAAGCAAATTAGACCTTGTTGAGGAGAAAGAGAAAATTGCTATTAAAAGCCTTCATACAACATTTTCCCCCATTTACATCCCTACACTTATGATTGTGTGCTTGGTCTTGAAAGTGGGAATAAGTTGTTTTTGGAGGGAGAGAATAGTCATGTCACTAATCAGTTAATCTCTGTTTCTATAATCTATAATCTTTAATAAGAATTACTTAATTCTAATAAATAACACAGTTATCTCTGCCTGGAAATGTGAGTTGCTGCTTCCACATCTCCCTTACCTATCCCAAATTGTGATGAAATTAGAGTGAATCTTGTTCAAAACATAGGGATTTACATAGCAGATTTCTGTATCATCAATATGTAAAAACACACACACCAGCAAGCCAAAGTAATACTTAAAGTTATCCCAATCTTTATTTCTCTTAAAGAACTATCATAGTCAGCTTGTGCTGCTATATTAAATTACCATAGAATGTATGGCTTACGAACAACAGAAATTCAGTTCTAGAGAGTCTAGAGGTTCTAGATAAGTTTGCAAGCAGATGATTGGTTTCTGTTAAGATCTGTCCTCCAGGTTTTAAGATGACTATCTTCTCACTGTAGTATTACATAGTGAAAGAGGTGAGGGAGCTCCTGGGTCAAATTTATAAGGGCATTAATGTCATTCATGAGGGTGCCATGCTGATAACCTATTCGTCTGCAAAAGGCATCACCTCCTAACATGTGTACCATCACATGGGGATAAAGATTACAGCTAATGAATATTGGGGAAGGGCAAAAACTTTGAGTCCATAATGGGAACACTGTTTAAAAAATACAAAACGTACTAGGGGGTGAATTTTAATGACTTTGACTTTTATCCCTGGAAAACTGCAAGAGGACTTTGAGAAAAGAACTCACATTGTATGTTTTACACTTTTTATTGTAGTTAATTTTTATTTTTATAGATTTAGTGAATACAATTTTGTTGCCTAGATATATTAGATATATTATATAGTTGAAATCTGGGCTTTTCATGCATCCATCTCCAGAATGGTACATATTGTACCCAATAAATAATTTTTGATGTTGTTGTCTGGAATTCATTGAGGGTACAAAGAATTAGGTTATACTGAGTGCATTTTTTAGGTAAAATCCCTTTTATAATTGTGTCCCACCCCCAAGAGGTGTGCCATACACCATAATCCCCCCATTTTCCTCCCTCCTCTCCTCTCCTTTCTCCCTCATTCCTCTACTTCCCACATTGTATTACATCGTCTACTACCTTCATTTTAGAATTTAGCAAATTAGATTCTCACTTCTCCATTCATGGGATACTTGACTAAGAAGAACGTGTTCCAACTCTATCCAGGTCAGTACAAAAGATGTAAAGTCTCCATCTTTTTTTTAATGGCTGAATAGTATTCTACAGTATACAAAACTACAGTTTGTTAATCCATTCCTGGGTTTGTGGGCATTTAGGTTGTTTCACAATATTGGCAATTATAAATTGAGCTGAGACAAACAGTCTAGTGAAAATATCCTTATGATAAAATGATTTTTTTTCTTCTGGGTTGCTGACTATTAATGGGATTAAATGGGAGGTCTAATTTGAGTTCTTTGAGGATATTCCATACTTCCGTCCAAAAAGGTTGTATTAGTTTGCAGTTCCAGTAGCAGTGTTTCCTTCTCTTCACATTCATGCCAGCATCTACAGCTTTGAGACTTTGTGACTTTGTATCCTGAGACACTGCTAATCCTTGATCACTTCTAAAGGCCCTGTACATGAGTCCCTGGGTTTTTCCAGGTATAAGATTATTTCATCCACAAAGGTGAAAGTTTGACTTCCTCTGACCCCATTTGAATACACTTGATCCCCTTCTTTTGCCTGATAGCCAAGGCTAGGACTTCCACTACTACGTATATTAATAGTGGTGACAGTGGGCATCCTTGTATAGTTCCAGATCTGAATGGAACTGTTTTGAATATTACTCCATTCAATATGATATTGGCTGTGGGTTTGCTGCAGATGTCCTCTATCAGTTAAAGAAATGTCCCATCTAAGCCTATTTTCTTAAGTGTTCTAATCATGAAAGGATGCTGGATATTAGCAAAATCTTTTTCTGCATCAATTGATAGAATCGTATGGTTTTTCTTTTTTTACTTATGTGGTGTATTATATTTATAGATTTATGTATGGTGAAACAACCTTGTAACCCTGGGATAAAACCAACTTGATCATGATGTGTATTTTTTTTTTTGATTAATAGTTGAATTCTGTCTTCTAGGACATTATTGAATATTCTCACATTGATATTCATTAATGTTATTGGTCTATAGTTTTCTTTCTTTGTTAGATCCTTTCCTTTCCTTGATTTCCTTTGGGAATCAAGGTGATATTTGCTTCATAGAATGTATTGAGGAGGATTCCTTCTTTTTCTATGTTTTTGAAAAGGTTATATAATATAGGTACTAGTTCCTCTTTGAAGGTTTGGTAGATTATGCAAAGCCATTTGGTCCTGGACTTCTCTTTTTAGGGAGATTTCATACAGTTGATGCCATTTCAGAGCTTGATATAGGACTGTTCATAATTTCTAATTCTTTCTGGCGAGTCTAGGTATGTGGCATGCTTCCATGTATTATTGGTCCCTTTCCCCTAGATTATCATATTTCTGAGAATAGAGTTTTTGTAGTAATTATTGAGGATTATTTTTTAATTTCTGTGGCATCTGTTGTTATTTCTACTTTATCATTTCTGAGTGACATTATTCAAGATTTTACTTTTCTGTTTTGGGTTAGGCTACCCAAAGGTTCGTAAATTTTTTTTTTTTTTT
>NW_003852786.1:79016-80770 GCF_000181295.1 Otolemur garnettii
AAAAAAAAACAGGAGACATCAGATTATCAGACTTCAAATTGTACTATAAATCTATAGTGATCAAAACAGCATGATACTGGAACAAAAATAGAAATTAGCTATATGGAACCGAATAGAAAACCTACAGATAAAACCAACCACATATTGTCCTTTGATCTTTGATAAGCCTAACAAAAACATACATTAGGGAAAAGATTCCCTACTTAACAAATGATGCTGAGAGAACTGCATATCAACCTATAGAAGACTGAAACTGGACTCTCACCTTTCACCATTAACATAAATTGATTCTCACTGGATAAAAGAAATAAACTGAAGTCATGAAACTATAAAAATACTGGAAGAGAGTGTAGGGAAAATGCGTGAAGATAGTGGCCTAGGCAAATATTTTATGAGGAGGACACCCCTGGCAATTGAAGCAACACCAAAAATATATTACTGAGATCTCATCCAGCAAAACAGCTTCTAACAGCTAAGTGTACTATAAGTAAAGCAAGCAGACAGCCTTCAGAATGGGAGAAGATTTTTGCAGGTTAGGTTTCCAACAAAGGTCTGATAACTAGAATCCACAGAGAACTCAAACTAATCAATAAGAAAAGGAGAAACAAACCAATTTCTTTGTGGGCAAGAACTTGAAAAGAAACTTCTCTGAAGATGATAGGCACATGGCCTACAAAAAAACATGAAAAAATGCTCATCATCTTTAGTCATAAGAGAAATGCAAATTAAAACCACTTTGAGATATCACATAACTCTAGTAAGAATAGCCCATATCACACAATTCCAAAACTGCAGATGTTGGCAGGGATGTGGAGAGAAAGGAACGCTTCTGCATTGCTGGTGAGACTCCAATCCCATGTAGCCTTTTTGGACAGAAGTTTGGAGAATTCTCCAAGAACTAAGAGTTGACCTACCATTTGATATCCTGCAATATCATTAGTAGGATTCTACCCAAATGAACAAAAATCATTTAACAACAAAAACATCTGCACCAGGATGTTTATTACTGCCCAATTCACAATAGCCAAGCTGTGGAAGCAGCTTAAATGCCCATCTATCTATGAATGGATAAACAAATTGTGGTATATGTATACCATGGAATACTATGCAGCCATAAAAGAGGGAGACTTTATATCTTCTATGTTTATCTGGATGGAGCTGGAACATATTCTTCTTAGGAAAATATCTCTAGAAGTGAAAAAAAACAATATCCAACGTATTCAATACTACTATGAAACTGATATATAAACACACATTCATATGAGTGATAAAACAAAATAGTAGTCCAGAAAGAAAGAGGGGAGAGGAAGAAGGCTATTTGGCAGGATTTCACCTAATGTACACAATGCAAGGTTACATTTCAAAACAATTAAGAATATATTATAAATGTCTTACCACAAAAATATGTAACTCTGGCAAAGGTTATCTTATTTAGTTTGATTTAAGAATTCCACATTGTATATCAAATATCACATTGTACCCCATGAATATATACAGTTATGATTGAATAAAAATTAAGTTATGAAAAGAAAAAAAGAATCCATCATAAAATTAATGAAACAAAATGTTCATTCTTTGAAAAGATAAATAAAATTGACAAATAATTGGTCATATTAACCATAAATAGAAAAGTAATTTCTTTAATAACCTCAATCAGAAACAAAAAGTGGGAAACAAATGATACCACAGAGATACAAGACATTATTTCTGACTACTACCAAAAACCCTATGCTCAGAAATTTTACAATGTAGAG
>NW_003852786.1:81250-82446 GCF_000181295.1 Otolemur garnettii
TTGTGGTACAAGTAATTTTATATGTAACAAATAATTACAAAAAGCAAGAAGAGAAAAAAGGTAAATGAAATTTTGTGTACTGCTAACAATTTTATAATATTTGCAGATCATAGAAGCCCAAGAGCTCTTCATCACTGTCAGTACCAAACATATTATATTCTTCAATTTCTACATTACTGGTGTCTTCCAAAAAGTCATTTTCCTTATCCTAGAAAATTCCATAATCCTCAACCTCATCCATAACATGGCTGATGTTGCATTTTTTGAATGATTTCACAGCCACTTCTTTCTTGGAATCATTTCACAAACTTAGAATCTAATCACAAGCCTGGGCAATAGAAGCTGTCTTGATTCTTGTAAGTGTTAAATTCCTTACCAGATGACTGCATCCATGAAGACCACTCTTGCTTCATTAGGGATTTAGATTATTTACTGACATACAAATAGGTTGCAGTTGGCTGGTTAACCCCCCAGGTAGCACAGCAAGTTGGGATTCCAAGTCCACTGTAATTGCTTTTGCACTTTATGTAACAAGGGCTTTGAAGTAATCAAAAAGCTGGTATCTTAAGTAATCCTCCAGGCCTATATGATGGGACTATGGTAAACCATATTTGTATGCCTTCTTCATTCATCCATCCTTTTTCATGCACATGGACAATAATTCCACTTGGAATCTTTTCTTTTAGAAATATTTTCTTTTAAAGATGATAATAGCTGGTAGCTTTGTCTCATCTGCACAACAGGCTACAACAATGAAATGTGTTTTCTTGTGTCCACTAGTTTTAACAGCCATGGTCTTTGCCCCTTTGGTATCCACAGTTCTGCTGGATTACACAACAAATGTAAGGGGCACCTGGTCCATACGGGCAGTCTGGGACAGCTTGAAGTTGTAAGTCTTTTGAGGATTGTTAACATAAAAATGACATTACCAAAAGTTGATTCCCATGTGCTGCTTGAAGTTTTGGGGAAGTTTAATGTCCTCATGTTCAAACCTCTTGTTATTCCCTTCAAGGTCTGATGACACTCTCTGCCAGAGGAGGTCCAAAGTGTCTCTGGACACCTCTATTACCATACTATTTAGCATATATAATAGTTGTTAGCTTAAAGCTCGCAGTGTCTGAAAACTGTTCTGACATTTTCCATTTTTTTTTGTAAAATATCAGCTAGATTGCTAGTTCTCATTTAAAGTGTTATGA
>NW_003852786.1:83744-84981 GCF_000181295.1 Otolemur garnettii
GAAATGTTTCAACTTTTTCCCATCAAAATGATGTTGGATACGGGTTTGTGACATATGGCTTCTATTATTTTGAGGTATGCTTTTTCTATGCTTTTTTTGTTGAGAAATTTTATCACAAATGGATGCTGGATCTTGCTTTGTTTGCATCTTTTGAGAAGATCCTATAGTTTTTAGTTTTAATTCTCTTTATATGGTAATCACATTTATTGACTTGTATATGTTAAAACATCCATGTATCCTTGGGATAAAACTCACTTTATTATAGTGAATTATCTTCTCAACATTATTGCAGAGTGACTTACATTTTGAAGGGACTATTCTGACCACTCTGTGGAGAAAATAAAGTAAAAGCATAGGGACAAGTTAGGGACCTATATGAAATAATCTACATGCTGAATGATTGAGGTTTGAACTCAGATTATGGCAATGGAGGCAGTGCAAGCTGTTGGATTCCAGATACATTTCTTTATTTATTTACTCAGATTCAATCACAAATCATAACTGAAAGCATATATCATTTATTTAAATTCAACAGTTTTGACATTTTGATAACAAATTGCTATTTTTCTTCCTTTTCTACTACACATTCACTTTTTTTGTTAAGCCACCCTAAAATAGGTCACAGACGTCATGACACTTCACTATCAAACACTGCTTCACCATGCATCTATCAAACAAAACCATCCCCTACACAGCCATAGCAGAATTACCACATTTAGGAAAGTAATAATTAAGTCAAATGCAATGAAGTCTATGTTAACCAATTTCATGAAAGTATTTTAAATTATACATAAAACCAGCACATTGTACCCCATAATTGCATAAATGTACACAGCTATGATTTAATTAAAAAAAGAAAATTCTTCTCACTACAAAAAAGCAGAAAAAAGTATTATCTAACATTAAAATTCTTACTCAAATTACCAAAATTGTTCAAAAATGTACTCTATAAATTTCTGTTTTAATTTATATTTTCAATCCATAATCTGTTCAAGGATTGTAAATGGCATATTACTTCAATCTTTCTTTGATCTCTTTCTCCCCCAAATTTAGATAAACCCCATCCCCGTTCTTCTGGTCCTCTCAGTGTTAAATGCATTCAAAATCCCATATCTGTTATCCTATAGAAAATCTCACATTCTAGATTTGTCTAATATGTTATTGTGTTCACATCAAACATTTCCCCGAGAATATCTCCTAGGCAATATTGTGGATATTCTACTATTCTATAATTTCA
>NW_003852786.1:85307-86422 GCF_000181295.1 Otolemur garnettii
ACACACACACACATGCACTGCTATGAACTCTTCAAAATTCTTTGTATTTTAAATTTAAAGAATACTTTAAAAAATTAAAGAATTCTTTAAAATTCAATTTATTGTCATTATTACTGGTTTTGATGCCCAAATCATTCCATTTGACCAAGAGGAGTAATTTCCAACTTTTTTTTATTCATTTGGCATGACCAAATTATTTTTTAATACCTCTTTACTTTTTGCAACAAGATTTCTTTCTTCATTAAGAAACAGAGAAAAAATGAACCAGAAACCAATGAAAATGGCAACCTATAGGATTAAGTTAGAGAATACAGGGATGGAAGAGAAACATTTCTGAACATAAATTTTCACATAATTTTGATTTTTACATCATAGGGATTTTTAAAATTCAAACAATAAAATTAAATAAAAAGTATAAATAAATGAGACAAATTGTAAGTAAAAACAAAGAACATAATGGTATATCAAATAAATCACGTAAGCACAAAGATAAAAAATAATTCAGGCAATATATGAAATCATACACTGGCTCTATTTTAGCAAGAATATAGTCTAAATACAAAGAATTTTTACTCTTTATGTTTGTTTTTGGAACTCATCTTGGTTTCATATTCCCAAATTATACATTCTAGGATAGAATAAATATTGGTATTATTGGGAGGCGGGGCTCTCACTGTGTTCACTGTGGAATAAAGGAAAGACAGATATGGAATGGAGATTTAAAACAACCCTGTGGTAGCTCTTAGCTCTGTCAACTGACAATTCAATGCAGTCATGCACAATATAATGTTTCATTCAATGATGGGCCACACATCTGAGGCTTGTCCCGTAGGATTAAAAAGGAGATGAAAAATTCCTATTGTTCAGTTACATTGAAACATTCATTAACTCAGTAACATCACAGCACAATTTGGTATTCATATGTTTGGGGCACAAAAATAGGCAAGCTCTGCATACTGCAGCCATTATTTGGACCTAAAGACTGGTCCTCCTTGCTTTCTAGCTCCACAACAACTTTACCACATCCTCCACTAATAACTATACTTTATCACTCTCAGAAAACCACAGAAAGTACTAAAGTCTTTTACTGTGAAAGAAGTCATACAGAGACTATA
>NW_003852786.1:86635-93923 GCF_000181295.1 Otolemur garnettii
AGTCATTACAGAAGGCATCCATGTAATTAAAAATATTTCTACCTACTTAATATTTTGAAATAAAAAATAAAGCAATTCAGTATATAAATAAGAAATTTACCAATGAAATTGATACTTGTCGTAAAACCAAATAAAAATAAAAATAATGAAACTAAATAATTCATTGAAGGATGTGTGAACTATATTTGAAAGCTTCAACAATAGACAAGATAAGTCTGAGGAAAGAATTTCAGAAATTGAAGACAGAATTTTTAAATAACCCAGACAAAAACAAAGAAACAAAAAGATATTGTCTATGTTTCCAAGGCTGGTCTTGAACTTCAGATTTCAAGTGATCTTCCCACTTCTTTCCAAAGTGCTGGGATTATAGGTGTGAGCCACCACTCCTGGTCTTTAGAGATTTCTTTTTTTTTTTCTTTTTGAGATTATTTCTATAAGAAGACTTTCAGTTAATTCCCAGACTATGGGCCTGGAAAGGCACTGATGCAAAACAATTGGTAATTAGCCTCTCTTAGGTCTTCCAAAATAGGTTACATACTGAAATCACTCTCCACAGGATTTGTTTTATTTTTCAGACATTGACAACTTCCAAAAAGCATAAAGGTATTTTCATATTAAATATGCAAATTCTTCTTCCAAGATAACTGTTTGGGAAGGGGCAACAGGCACTTGTGTGTTTGAATTCTGGAGTGTTCTTTAACAAAACTATATTTAAAACTTTATCAGTGCTAATGCTACTTCCACGTCCACAGGCCATATATATTCTCACAGGGTTCAATGTTTGGATGAATATATTAATTACTTAAGAACTAATGTCTTAGTGAATACCAATGGGCTTTTATTCACTGGACATACTAAAAGAGTATCTGTCAATGAAACACTTATTCCAGGAATACAAACACAGTGCCAGAATGACTGCCCAGATAAACAAATATTTCATAGATGTCACTGGCTTGTGACTGGCTCCCTGCCTGCTTTTCCCTGGATTCTTCATTCACCTAGGCAATTTTAAAAAAATGCATCCACCAGACCTAAACAGACCTAAATTGTAACCATTCAGATGTGTTGAGCTAATGAACATATTTAATGCTGCCACAGGTTTCCAGCTATGTACAGAGCATCCTTTGTGCCTTGTCTCCTAAAACAAGAAGCATTTGAATATGTTTTTTAAATCTTATCCTAGAAATAGAAAAAGTACATCTAACTCTGGGAAAGAGTGATAAGTATTTCTTAACATTACATATATATGCATATTCATACAGCTATATATATATATATATAGCTGTGGCACAAACACAGGATATATGGTAAAGAAAAAAAGTATACAGAAAAGTGAGCGAAGATTAAAAACAAAACCACAAAAAAACAATCAATAATTGTTTGTACTAAGTGACAATCAGTTAATTCTACTCTTCTTGTGCCTTTGAATCAAAAATAACTTCCAGTACTAGAAACTAAAGATTTTATATTTTTTGTTGGTCTTTTCAAATTGTGATTTTTTTCTATGCCATAACTGCCAGTAGGAATCACTGACTAACAAAATTTAAAGGCAGCCATGATAAACGCTCTGTGCACTAAGCTATTTTTCCCTCATATCTGTAGTTTCACTTCAGTAGTTTATTCATTTACTACATTTGTTGTAACAAAGGATGACAAAGCAGAGTAGCTTATGAAAGCAGATTTTTTTTTTTTTTTTTTTTTGTAATTCTGGAGAGTAGAAGTCTGAAATCAAAGTGTCAGAAGGGTCAGGTACCTTCTGAAATCTGTAGGGAAAAAATTCTTCCTTTTTTCTTCCAGCTTCTGGTATCTTCAGATGTCCCTTAGCTTTTGGCAGTATAATTCCAAATTTCTGCCTCCATTTTCACATGACATTTTCCCTGTGACTCTTCACATTACTGTCCCTCTCTGTAAGAAATCTGTGTCCAAATTTCCCTTTCTTATAAGGACATCAATGATATTAGAGTAGGGCCTATCCTAATGACCTAATTTTAACTTGATTGCCTCTATAAAGACCTTACATGCAAAATCATGTCACATTCTGAGATATTGGAAGTTAAGTCATTAAGTTATCTTGATATAGGGGACATAATTCAACCAATAAACAAATAATGTGACCATGTCCCTTTAATATCCTGGCCATCTTTGTTAAATGACACTCTTAAAGTACGGTGTCTGTGACTGAACAAACCACTTCAGATCAGGTCCAACTTAACCAAAGGAAAGTGGACTGATGCTTTGCTACTACTGTGGACACTAAATATTTATCAGTACAATCAAGAATAGCACGGACTTCTCTTTGTCAGTTTATAGTATTGAACTCTAGGATTTTTTTGCAGAGTCTCTTGTCAAGCCAGCCTCCCCCAACAAAAATTTGAGATGTTTATTTTTAAAATTTAAATATATAATTTTACATTTTCCCCTGGAAGTTTACTTTTTATTATTATGTTTTGGTATTAATTTTCAACTTATTACTCTAGACTCTGAAATTGTATGCTATTTTTATATTACAAAAACATATGCCTTCATCACCTAATCAGACACTCTTCAGGGCATTGTGAATATTGAATCTATGATCTCATATCTAGTACCATTTTATATTTGTATTACTTGAAGATTTTAGATAATCTAGATTCCTTTGATTATTTAAATTATTGATATAAATGTTGATCAGGAAAGAGCAAATCCAGAACCAGTCAACCTATTGGGAGACGTACCCATACACTGACGTTGGTCAATACTTTTGAGGAGCAAGTCAAATTCACCCTACTCTATTATTACCCATTCATCACAGTATCCATTCCACAAACATCTATAAAGCATCATGTTCAAGTCACTGTTTTAGATGTAGAGAAACTCCTTGTTATGAAGGGAGAAAAATATGGCATTGTAAGTATGAACAAATTAGGCAAACATAGTAAAATATGAGGAAAATAGTGGGTTTTAGCATGTGAGATGTGAGTAAATCTAAGATTCAGGAGATAATCAAAAGCCATATTTATTTTAGTATTATGGATGCAAACTTCTCAAAAAAAATCTACATTTTCTATTTCATTGTCTTCACCATGTTATTACTTCTTAATTGCTTACAACCTCTCAGCCATTACTATACTGTTAGATATATTTTACAGAAGATCGTGAAGTATCTTTTCCCTTTCTTTAAATTATTTATACCAAACCATGACCTTCTTAATCAAACTTTCTCCTTTCTTCACTTCTTAAACATTAACTATCTTGATTCTCCTCTCACTCTTTTGATCACATCATGCATGTTGTTTTATTGCCTAATATTTCTCTTTATATCCCTAAATATGAACATCAGCAAGTTATATTCTCAATTTTCCTTAAAATTCATAATGTAACATATTAAAAGCTGGCAAGAAACTTAGAGGTCATCTTTTTCAATCCCCCCATAAAAGAGAAACAACTTCCCTCTCTGTCAAAAGCAGAACTTAATACCTTTTTTGTAGATCCTAAACTATCATGTACTATATAGTACTACTCTCTCTTAGAATGAGTATTGACCATTCAGGTGCTCTAGTTCACACAAACACACACACACACACATATACATATGTGGAAATTACATTCTGAGGTTTATCTCAAACCTGTTTTCCTAACACTGTAGCCTCACATTTCTATTCCATGGAAAGATTTCACATATCTTCTCTTAATTCTCGCATTCAGTAATTCTCTGGAAGAACTCGTCTTGATCCACAGAGACCTAAGTAAATTTGTCAATTACTCCAGAACAAACTTGAAGGTATTTTAAATTATTTCATCTCCTCTCTTTTCTACATCTAGCCATCATTTTCCATTTCTTTATATTGAGGGTTCTTAACCTGAGATCTGAAAGCCCACTACCATAAAAGGGGAAATAATATTTATTCTCAACAACTGCTAACTAAATTTGAACATTTTCTTAAATGATCATTTTAGGAAGCAGTTCCTTATTATATCCAATTTTCATTTAGTCAGTAAACCTGCCCATATTTTCCTCAGGCTATGTGGTAGAAGACAAGACAGTCTTGAGAATGTACTGATGAAGTTTCTTTAATGCTCTTAATATAGAAAAATAGTTTTCATTTCCTAGGAAAGCATTCAGAGGAAGCCCTCTGCTCTTCAACAATACCATCAGTAACAATTATAGTAACAAAAACAAATTATCAAACATTCATGTGACAAACATTGTACCAAACACTGCACTTGTATTACCTTATTTAATTTTTTAAAAGCTTATAAATTACATACTAATATTATTAGTATCATTCTAACTTCAAAAAAAATCTGTTCAGAGAAATAAAATGGCTTGTGAAAGTGAATGTGGATTACCTAAGACAGTTTTTGTGTCTTGGTTTTTTGCAAATTGAAAGTATTTTCCTTTTTATTATTGTAAATATAAATCTTGAATACTTAAAGCTACAACAGTTAATGTGCCTAGAGGAATTTCATAGTAAAAAATATAAACAAAGGTAATGATACAGTTTTTCCTAAGTACTTAGACTTATTGTCCATTTACCAATATATAGAGAGTGGTAAAATATATGTAAAATTGGCCATTTTAACCATTTTTAAGTGAGCAATTCTCTAACATTAAGTACATTCACATTGTTGTACAGCCATCATCACCATCCATTTCCAGAACTCTTTTATCTACTCAAATTGAAATTCCATACATAGTAAACAAACTACCTACTCCTCCCTCATTCTGGCCTCTGGAAACTACTATCTGTTTCTGTTTCCATAAATTTAACTACCCTAGGCACATCATATGAATAAAATCATACCGTATTTTTCCTTTTGTAACTAGCTTGTTTCACTTCGCAAAAAGTCTTTTGGGGTCATCCATGCTATAGCTTGTATCAGAAGTTCCTTATTTTTTAAGGCTAAATAATACTCCATTACATGTATATCCCAAATACTGTTTATTTGTTCAACCATAGATAGACTCTTGAGTTGCTTCCACCCTTCTTCATTGTGAATAATGCTGTTATGAACATGGGTATGGAAATATCTCTTTGAGTTAATGCTTTCATTTCTTTCGAATAAATATTCAACTGAGAAATTGGTTGATCATATGGTAATTCTATGTTTAATTTTGTGAAGAGTTGCCATACTCTCCTTTTCCACCCCAGCTGTATCATTTTACATTCATTCTCACTAGAAATACAAAAGTATTCCAATTTCTCTGCATTCTTGCAAACACCTTTTATTTTCTATTTTTTATAATAGCCATTCTAATGGTTATAAAGTGTTATTGTGGTTTTATTTTGCATTTCCTCAATGATTAGTGATGTTGAACATCTTTTCACATGATGATTTCCCATTTGTATGCCTTCTTTGAAATGTCTATTCAAATCTTCTGCCTATTTTTAATAGAGTTGTTTGTATCACTATTGCTGAGTTATAGGAGTTATAAATGTATTCTGGATATCAACTCCTTTCAGAGATATGATTTAAATATATTTTCTCTGATTCTATGTACTCAGTTTTCATTCTGTTGATAGTGTCACTTGATGCACAAAAGATATTTTCTTAATTTTGACAAAATTCACCTTATGTATTTTCTTCATTTTTTGTACTTTTGGTATCATATCCAACAAGTAATTGAGAAACCAAATGTCATTAAACTTTCTTTTTAATTTCATATTAATATGAGGGTACACATGATCAGGTTACATTGTTTGCTTTTCTAAGGTAAAGTTCAAGTTCTTAGTTGAGCCATTTGTCCAGCAGGTATGCTATATACACTTTCACTGTAGAGATTAGGTGAAAGTTTACCAACCCTCCACCCTCCTCCCCTTCCCTCTTACCTTGCTTCCCTCTCTCTCCCACTAGAATAGAGTTGTGTTTTTCTCTTGTGTGAATGTGCAGTTGTTGATCTATTGGTTTCATATTAGATAAAAGTTTCCAAATAGGTTTTCTTTTAATTGTTTTATAGTTTCAGCTCTTAATGTTTGTGTCTTTGATTGAGTTTCAGCTAATTTCTGTATATGGTGTAAGATAAGGTTCCAACTTCATTCTTTTCTATATAGATACCAGTTTTTGCGAAACCATTTGTTGAAGAGATGGTCTTTTCTCCACAGAATGTATTGACACACTTTTTAAAAATTATTGGACATGTGCACAATGGCATATTTCTAGGATCTCTGTTTGATTCCATGCATTTATGTATTATTTTTATGCTAGTATGACACTGTTTTGATTACTATAGCCTTGTAGTAAGTTTGGAAATAAAAAAATGTGAGTCCTTCAATTTTGTTCTTTGTCAAGATTTTTTTTGACATTTGGGGTCATTTCAGATTCTATTTGAATTTTAGGATGGATTTTTGTGTTTCTGCAAAAAAAAAGTCATTGGCATATTGATAGGGACTGCATTAAATCTGTAGATAGCATTGTGCAGTGTTGACATCTTAATAATATTTAGTCTTACAATTCTTGAATATAGATAAGTTCTCATTTATTTGTGTTCGTAATTTCTTTTGGAAATTTTTTTTTTTTTTGCAGTTTTTGTCCAGGGCTGGGTTTTAACCCACCACCTCCGGCATATAGGGCCAGCGCTCTACTCCTTTGAGCCATAGGTGCTGCCCTATTTTGTAGTTTTAGATCTGTAAGTTTCCACTCCCTTGGTTAAGTTTATTCCTAAGTATTTTATTCTTTTTGATGGTATCATAAATGGAATTGTTTTTCAATTTCCTTTTTTATTTCTCATTATTAGTATATAGAAATGGAATTTATTATTGAGTGCCATCTTTATAACCTACCACTTTGCTGAATTTATTACTTTCAACAGCTTTTTAAAATTATGTAATCTTTAGAGTTTGTTACATATGAGACTATGCCATCTGCAAACAGAGATTATTTTTCTTCTTCCATTCCAATTAAGATACTTCTGCAGGTAACGTTTAGAGAAAATCTATCATTAAGCTCTAGTCACTAGGCTTCATTCTCAAATTCTCCTCTCTGAGCTTAGGTTTTCACATTTGTTTGTATACTGCTTTTTTACATTCTTTTTTAATATTCACTATTGCATTGGATCCATTCATCCAAGAAATGCTTGTTGGAAGCCTACTATGTGCTAGACAATCAGGCTTTTTGGATATATTGGTGTACCTTTTCCTCTTAAGAAAGTATACTGGGTATAAAGAAAGAAAGACTGACATAAAGACAGAAACACAGGCAGAAACACAGAAAGACAGAGAGATGGGCAGCACCTGTGGCTCAAGGATTAGGGTGCTGGCCCCATATACCAATGGTGGCAGGTTCAAACCTGGCCCAGGCCAAAAACTGT
>NW_003852786.1:94851-97898 GCF_000181295.1 Otolemur garnettii
AAAATTTGAACAATAGTATCTCTTGTGAAGACTAGAAACATTTAAGATTCTTGATGCTTCTTGTGTGATGAATTTATTGTACTGAATTTTACCTCAATAAAGTTGTAGAAAAATTATTCTCAGTAAAGTAAAGAAAGCTTTCAAATAAAGAATAATGCATACTGGAACCCTAAATAAACCGCATAATTCAAACTAAAATCACTTTGAATTAGTGAGAAAGACTAAATTACAGAAATCTGAAATTAAAAGGATAGCTATAATTACATGTATATTGTTTTCAGGTAAATATAGCAAAGTGAATTTTTATTAGAAAGTTTTAAGAATAAACTTTACAAAATCTTAAAGAAACAGGTAAGATTCGGTTATGATTGACCTTATTGTTGACTTGAGAATAAATGATGTATTTAAGATAATTTACTTTTAAGTAAGGTAAATATTCTTCTGTTATTTATACTTTTATTTAATTTGATCAGACAGGATATTCATCACCTAAACACAAGGGGAACTTTAGTTGAACAACCAGTCATGGTGTAGAGGGGTAATTAAGAGCACTTCTGCTTAAGAAAGACTCAAAAGTTCAAGTGTTGCCTTTACATTTATTAGCTGTTTGATCCTCAGCTATTTATTTACCTTGCTATGCCTCGACTGCATTACTTTTAAAATAAGGATAATAACAGTACCTAGTATACTGAACCATTGAGATAATGAAATGGGTTTGGAGAACTTACAACATTCACCAATACTTAATAATTGCTCTATAAATATTAATTGCTATTTATAATTATTTTTCTATTTCTGGAAAGTAAATTAATGCATCAGCATGGTTTTAGTTTTAGTTCTTCCCAGAGTAAGAAGATCGGAAATAATTTCAAAATCATTCGCTAAGACAACTTTATTTTATAGACTTTCTCAATCCAGATAATGATATAAAATGCAAAAGATTCTAACGTTTTATCTGTTTTTTTCCCCTAGTAATTCCTTTTATATATGGTATAGTAGTTTAGGAAATTAGGCCATTCTTATGCTCCCATCACTTGAATAATGCGGATAAGGCATTCCACCAAATATATAAATTTTGCTGGTCACTATGTGAATTTTTTACTAACAATAAAAATAAACTAAGTTCTTCATTTTCTTGACTCAAAGATTTCCCACAAGTAGTCTAGTTAGTACCTTTGGCCTTTAGAAAGATCTAAGGTAGATTCATTAAGCTCCAGTTACTATTCTCAAGCTAGTTTTAGGAAAGATTTTATTTTTCCTTTAGGTTTCAGCCGTTAAATTTAAAATGAACAAAAGTCAAATGTACACATCAAAGTTTATCATTTAAATTGTGTTACAGGCTCAGAGATTAATCATTTCAATAATCTTTTTACAACCATAAACTCACAGAATGTGACAGCCAGAAACAGCCTTTGAGCCCATCTAGTCTAACTCTTATTTATATCTTGGAACATCAAGATCTACAGAGGGCAAAAGCAAGGTCTAGAGAAAAATTGATGTCTCTTAAGACCCCGCAGTTAAAAATATCAATCTTTTTCTTTTCCTTTCTTTTTTAGAAAGCTAGAAAAGGCGTGCGTGTGTGTGTGTGGGTGTGTGTGTGTGTATGCATGTGTACATGCATGGGTGTCTGTTTTGTCTTCCCAATTATTTTGCAGGTTTCTTGGTGCTTTAAATAGTGCCTAAAATCTTTTAGCTCCTCATTCAATGGGAATCTCTGTACTAGATCCCTTGATCCCAGGCTTAACATTTTCATCTTTATTTCACTATCAGGGTTAGGATATAAAAACAGAAGCATCATCTCCAGAACATCACAGTTGCACTGAAGCCTCATTCTGAACTCATGTACTCCATGTATGGGCCCACTGATACACATGAGCCAGAATCTAAGCACTATGATTCTTATGCTTTACAAATAAGTATTACTCTTTTGCCCTTACTTAAGTCAAACTTATTTTTACTTTAGGCCAAATTCAATTGCGTTCATATGGGATTCCTTAGTAACCAGCAGATTACGACTACTGAATTAGGAGAGAATGAAGATGCTTTGAAGCCTTGTACATGAATAAAGCATTAAGTAATAGTTAACAACTTGATTAGAAAGAACACACAAAAGGAATTAAAACTAAATTGAATGAATTACTTAAAATATTTAGTCCATTTAATGAAGATCAGCTCCAACAAATATTTCTACATTTTTCTATTGCCCCTTTTGTCTTCATAAATATTATTGATTCTAAGAAAGATGATATGGGGCCCTTATGGAAAAAAAAAGAATTATTTCTATTATTTCCTCTGTAAGGCAGGTCTGAGAGGATGAAATAGAGTTTATGAAGACTGTTGTCCAAAATGCTTAAAAATAGTCAAAAGTGAACAGGTGTTTCAGCAATGATAAAATTTATGTGGGGTTTCCTTTGGCATAGTGATTTGCTTTCCTTTGGATATATACCTAATAGTGGGATTGCTGGATCAATTTTTTTCAGTTTTGTGATAAAACTCTACAGTGTTGACCATAATGGCTGTACTAATTTACATTCTTACCAACAGTGTTACCTTTCCTCCATATACTCACCAGTGTTTGCTATTTTTTTAACTTTTCAATAAGAGTCATTCTAATGGGATGAAGGCATGTTTATTGCAGCACTATTCATAATAGCCAAGATACAGAATCAAGCTAAGTGTCCATCAGTGGGTAGATATAGACATATAGACAATAGACATAGATGTCACATACAGGTGCAAGAGAGGAATCTCTCACAACCAGGCACGAGGAAGGAAAGTTGACTTGGGTGGAAATGGTAAGAAATTGAGAAATGAAGCCAGAAAGACTTCAGGGAGAGGCAATGAAAGACAGGACACGTAAGATAGGATGGTGTCTGACACAGCTGACACAGCTGATGACTGCAGCCAGCCACTAAACTGTGGAAACAGCTTTATTTATACAGTATCTTAACAAGATTGCATAAATCCTAACACATGGGGTAGAGATTAACCTTAAAGAGGAAAAGCTGTGCTGACCGATAAGGAGGAAAGTATGTATGGGCTCCGTG
>NW_003852786.1:98024-103353 GCF_000181295.1 Otolemur garnettii
GACATAGACATAGACATAGACATAGACATATATTTATATATATGAGAAAGAGTATGTACACGATAATGCCTATCATATCACTATTTTACTATTTTAAATGGTCTTTTATAAGAAGTACATCAATATAAGAGGAAACCATGGATGATTTGTTATAGCCCACTTTTTTGATGCATAGGTTAAGTAACTGACTCTTAGTTAAAACAAGTATCAATGAAATTGAATTCCACTTGGACTCAGTCTATGAAAATACAGTTGAATTAAACCTGGGCTTGCTTAATAAAGTCAACACTCCTAGTTCTTCTTTAAGTGATAGTAAACTAAAAGGAGAAATAAAATAACTTTGTACTTATAAATATTTCTTAATAAATTCTAAATGAATTATGATTCTATCATAGCCATGCACATAGGGACAAGAACTATAGTGAGAAGTGATTTTTGGATCTACTATATTTGTTTAATAAGAAAGGCTGATTCAGGCAGTGCCTGTGGCTCAAGGAGTAGGGCCTTGGCCCCATATACTGGGGGTTTTGGGTTCAAGCCCAGCCCCGCTCAAAACTGAAAAAAAAAAGAAAGAAAGACTAATTCACATCAGCTGGTATATTCTGATGTTAGTAACCTATACTGAATATGTACAAAACATGTAATTTCGATATGTTTTAGAAATGTGATCAAAACTGTATAACCATGGTTTCCTACCACATCAAAACAATCAACCCTAGTCAGTTCTAACTCTATAATTTTTTGTTGAGACAGAGTCTCACTTTGTCACCCTCAGTAGAGTGCTGTGGCATCACATCTCACAGCAACCTCAAACTCTTGGGCGTTAATGATTCTCCTGCCTCAGCCTCCCAAGTAGCTGGGACTACAGGCGCCTGACACAACACCCAGATATTTTTTGCTTGTTGTTGTCATTGTTTAGCAGGCCCAGGCTGGATTTGAACCCACCTGCTTCCGGGTATGTGGCCAGTGCCCTAACCACTGAGCAATGGCACCGAGCCTCTACAATGTAATTTTGATCTGTCCTCTATTTTCTTAATTTATGCCAGTGCCTTAGTTTAAAGCCATCATCATTTTTATTTGGAATTTTGAAGGAACCTCCAAACTATTCCCTCTAACTACAAGAATTTCCCATTCTAATTAACTCTACATTCCTCTACTAAATTAACTTTCTTAAAGCACTTATGTAATGAAATCATCCTTATATCCAAAAGTTTTCACGAGTTCTCCATTGACTATTAATTATATACAGTTGTCTCATTTTGGTGCTCAAGAATGAGGATTTATTAATCCTAAACAACGATTTTTTTACTTTTTTTTTTTTTTTTTGGAGGCAGTCTCACTTTGTCTCCCTCGGTAGAGTGCCATGGCGTCATAGTTCGCAACAACTTCAAACTCTTGGGTTCATCCAATTCTCTTGCCTCAGCCTCCCGAGTAGCTCACTATTATTTTTAGAGACGAGGTCTCCCTCTGGCTCAGGCCGGTCTCAAACCTGTGATCTCAGGCAATCCACCCACCTAGGCCTCCCAGAGTGTTAGGATTAACAGGCATCAGCCACTGTGCCCAGCCTCTTCCATATCCTTGTTGCTCCAGAAAACAAAACAAAACAACAATCAAAACACCTAGTTACGGTTTTACACACACTATTTTTTTATTGTCTTCATATTTTTTCTTTCCCTCTTCTTCCTACTTCAAATATTATTCCTTTACTTGGCAAATATTTCCCCATCCTTTACAACTTGGATCAGATGTCACTTCTCAAACTTGTTCTCTCACTCTTTGAAGACATATCAGTTTTCCTACATGTATTACTACATTAATAAAAACTTTGATGAGCAGAATTTCCATATTTAATTATAAATTTTTATTGTTTGTTCTCTCTTCTCTAATAGAAAATTAGCTCCCTGGGGAAGGAGACTGTATAGTATTAACTTTTAAATCTTAACACCTGGTATACATTAGGTGCTTATTAAATATTAACTGAGTAAATACATGCAGATGTTTTCCACATCTATTTTTGCAGCCTATAATTCTCTGGATACCTGTTATAACTTCCATATGCTTACAGGGCCATCTCCTGCCAGCATTACAAATTTAAAATAAACAAAATTTTCCTCATACCCTTTTCTTATCAAACCTACTAGTTTACTCTCTTATATTTTCCTCACTGTCACTAGTACCACCATACGCTGAGACCCCTAGGTCAGCATTTTATAGGCATGTTGTCAGTATGGTGTACATTTTTCCTATGTGTTCCTTCTTTTTTATTTTTACCCTAATTCAGGCCCTTAGTTTCTCTCCTACAGACCCTCACAATAGCTCCTTAACTGGGTTCATACCCTCTCCTTTCCTCATCTATTTCAAACTCTCAAATTCATTATTAATGCTTCTGAGAGATTAAACATCCCAAAGGAAAAATCCTTGTCATATGACTCCCTGCTGGATAATCTTTATGAGTCTTATCACTCATCTACTTGGGAGGAAGAACTACAAGTTCAGTTTCCTTAGGATTATATTTAAGGGTTTCCACTGTTTGATAATTACCTTTTGGGTTTTACCACCACTACTTCCATCTATGTGTCACGTGATTCAGCTAAATAAAGCTGCTCACTAGTTTCCAACTCTGCCCTGTATTTTCCTTTTCCCATCTAGTTTTCTTTCTGCCAAATGTATTGTTTGATCTATAATTACCCAAACAAAATCTATCTTGATCCTCACATTGAAAGAAATCATTTTTTCCTGCAAATCGTTGTGAATTTTTGCTCATTGTTTTTCTTAAATATTCTACCTGACTTGTTAGTAATGAATTGTCATTACTAACTAAATGCCCTAAAGGAAGAATTCACATCTGATTTATCATTTTTTATTTTAATTTTATTTTATATGACAGTAGGATATTATAGTGAATATTAAGTAGCTTTTGAAAAAAGTATTTGAATGTGTTTATCAAAATGCAAACTATTACTGAAATACTAATATAACTTTTTAGTGACAGAAGATAAAAGCAGAGTAGAATTGCAATCATGTTGATACTTGGGATACACCTTGTCATCAACAAATGACATATTAAATGCAATACAATAGTAAATTATAATTAATAATTCTATTATTACTATACCCCTGAAAGATATATATAACCTTTCAAATGCCATTAGTGTAGAATTTAAATTTATCTGTGTGTTTACCAAGTAAATAAGCCATTGGAAATCAGTAAGGCAATGGGTAAATAAAAATTTTATGTGTTTATATCATTTTTTATTTTTTTATGTTCACTAATAAAAAGTGTCACATAAAAGTGGATGTCTTTATAGAACATATTCTGGAACATAGTATTATTCAATATATATAATATACCTTTATATTTATGAAATAGAGAAATATGTTCTTTAAGAAGATAAACTCTTATCCCCAAAACAGTTGCTTTAAAGCAACTTTAAAGTCTCCTAACATGCCCACTTGAATGGTTAATAATTACTTTACAATCATTACTCCCAAAGTAGATGGATCAATCTGTAATTGTACATTTGTAGTTCTTCCCCCCAACTAGATTTACTCTCTTTGTTATGCTATTTTGGCATAAACTGGGCCCCAGGATGCTTAAAAATTGTGAGTTGACCAAATACATAATGAATTTATTTTTTGAGATAGAGTTTCACTCTGTCACCCTAGATAGAGTATCATGGCATCATAGCTCACAACAACCTCAAACTCCTGGGCTGGAGCAATCCTCTTGCCTCATCCTCTCAAGTAGCTGGGACTACAGGCCTGGACCACAATGCCTATCTCATTTTTCTATTTTTAGTAAAGACAAGGTCTCACTGGGGAGGCGTCTGCGGCTCAAGGAGTAGGGCACAGGCCCCATATACCGGGGATGGCAAGTTCAAGCCCAGCCCTGGCCAAAACAGAAAAAAAAAAAAAAAAAAAAAAAAAGAGACAAGTTCTCACTCTTCCTTAGGCTTGTACTTAAGGGTCTCCACTGTCTGATAATTACCTTTGGGGTTTTACCTCCACTACTTTCATCTACATATCATGTGATTCAGCTAAGTAAAGCTCAAGCAATCCACCTGCCTCAGCCTCCCAGACTGATAGGATTATAGGCATTAACCATCATGACTGGCCTTACATAATGGATTTGTCTTTTCAATAGGGTCATAAATCTACTAACTCCCCATATGGCTTCTGTATTGTTTTTAATGCTCTTCAGGCATGTGCTCAGTGTAACCTATGATTCATTAGAAGATTGTTTTCATAATTTTCTCTAATAGTAGCATTTATAATCATAGTTTTTGCAAACCTTCTGAGTAATAACATTTCTTTCTAAACTTTCAGCTATGTGACAGATTTAATTGTTTAACACTGTGCCTTGATATTGCTTGAACCATATTGAAATACCTCTGTAGTACTTCCAGGAATGCATTAAGCAATGAGTACACTGTAACCTTGTAAGGAAACATGAGGATTAATGTTGACATAACAATGCTAAAATTTTGTAAATGGAAAATTCCTATTGATTTTTTAATAATTCCTTGATACTTGAAACTTTGGAAGAGTCTGAATTTCATTATATTATATTAATATGACATAGCTAGTGAATTTTACATTTTGCCGTTTTATCCATAGAAATCTTACAGGAAAATAAGGGAAGCGTCTTAACATAACATATATCAGCATACTGTCTCCTGGAAAATGCATTTTATTAATGATTTAATATCTTATTTTTCCACAGGATTTGAGGTTCCAATTAAAATTGTGTTTGGGCCATTGCATTACTGTCTGATAGTGCTTAATCTTCACCGAAAGCCTCATCACTTATTTTAAAACAAAAGAAGAACGAGCTAAGGAGGAAAGTAATGAAATGCAGCATAACACATCTTTCAAAGTAAGGGGAAGTAGCTTTTTAAAAATGATCTAGGATCAGTGACATTCAGAAATTATTTGCTGAAAACTGTGTTCAAGTGTAGCATCTCAATTCTAAGGACTGTATGACTTCTATTATGAAATGAACCACACTGACTTTTTTTTTCATCTTTGCTATTTCAGTAGCCTAAGGTAACAATTATTGATGCCACTGATACACCTCAAATTATAATGTGAATTGCAAAATGAATCTTCTATTTCATCTAATAGATATTATATGATACTTTGGTACTGAAATGACTGTAATTGATGTTCTAAAATGCAATTCTTCAATTTTTTTGTTTTTACAATTGTAGTGTTATTCTCATAACATGTACACATTTACTTATGTTATAGGATAATTCTTAATAGCTTTCTGCCTGATCCATCACTTTAACTCTCATGTTGCTAATTCATCTTTTTCCTTTTCTTTCTT
>NW_003852786.1:103706-105148 GCF_000181295.1 Otolemur garnettii
TATCCATGTTTTCCCTTAGCAGGGGTCCTCAAACTTTTTAAACAGGGGGCCAGTTCACTGTCCCTCAGACCATTGGAGGGCCGGACTGTGGACCCCAGGATGAGTCAGCTGCTAAGCAGGACAGGCAGCAGCGGCAAAAACACCGAGAGGGCTGGATAAATGTCCTAGGCGGGCTGCATGTGGCCCCCGGGCCATAGTTTGAGGACTCCTGACTTATAGTCTTAATAGGATGTTTTCCATTAAAGTAAAAACTTGAATAAATAATCATTTTCTATATAATATCACTCCCAAATGAATGGATATGGAATACATATATTCATGCCAGTTGGGACTGACCTATTGAAGATGACCAATACTTTATTAATTCTGTACTGCCAATGAATAAACAAGTAAAACTTTGTCTATAGTAATGATAAAGTTAATAATTTTGTTGAATCCATTAACTTTACAGTATTCTAAATTTTTGAGTCTCTCTATAAGTTTCATCATACTCATTAAGACTTAGAAACTATTTAATATCCATCTCTGCATCTCAACCCTACCTTTAGGATCTATCAAAGTGCCTGTGTTTATTGAATGATGAAAGGACGGGAGTAAGGAAGCAAGAGAAAGAAGAATTATGCTTCACAGAAACCAAAACATCAGTCTGTCTCCCTGTTTAAACATGATTCACTATATAGATCTGAAAACTAAGGAATTCAATAAAATATTTCAAGTATAGATTCTCTTTTTATTCTAGTCTCCACTTATGAGGTTATTGGCATAATTTCTTTCTGCAGTAGGTCCTTGGTCTCAGAGATTTGAAGAATGAATTCACAGAGATCATTTATAAGGTAGGATTTTTTAGGTACAAAAGAACAGGAGGAAGGAAAGGCACTAGAGCCTCTGTCAGGGAGGGAGAGACCCAAATGGGAAATCCCTGTGTAGGTCTTTTTGTCCAGGGATTTTATACTGTTTTGTGAATAGGGAGATCTTGAGAATTACATTTAGCTGGGACATGTCAGACTTCAATGTTGATTAGTGAATGAATGAGTGTATTAACAAATGAATGTAGTCTTTTCCAGCTCAGAGCAAAAAATGGTAGGAAGTCTGCTTGCTTGGGCCTGGAAAACAGGGGTCCTTGTCCAGCCTTGAATGGAGGAAACCCTGTATCAAGGTTGTTAATAAACTATTGCTATGTTTCTTATTAATTCATTGGCAATAACTTTAGTGTATATTTAAGCCCCAGATCATAGCTGCTGAGAGCAACAATGGGAAAAGTTTAACACCCAACATACTATGCTCTTGTCCATTTAAATAAGGATTTATTTTATTTTTAATTTGAAAGGTTAGCTTAAGTATGAGATGCACTTTTTTTTCACTTTTTTTTTTTTTTTTGAGAAAGTCTCACTGAGTGCTCTGGTGTCATAGCTCACAGCAACCTCAAATTCCTGGACTCAAGT
>NW_003852786.1:105665-106482 GCF_000181295.1 Otolemur garnettii
AAACTGGTCAACATATGGAGGTGGTCAACATAAGAAACTAGGCCTGCTGTATTCATATGCATATGTGGTGCATGTCCATCCTATGGTAATTAGGTTAACTTAAGGAGGTTGTAAATGTAGGGAGGTGGTCAACTATGGATGTTCTACTGTATATATGGATCATTTGTTAAGTTCCAGGCAATTTCTCTAAGTTTAGTGATGTAAGAATGAATAAAACATGATCCTTCCTTCTTGAATCATATAATGATACTAAGGAAGCCAAGTATATGCATTATTTGAACATAATCTATTGAGTATTCTGAAAAAGATGTGTGCTACAGAGTACCAGAGCCCTAAAAAGGGAGATTCAACCAAACTTAAGAGGATGTTAGGCCAATAAAAAGATATTGGGAAAGATAATGCCTACTCAAAAGATGCGTAGAACACAGACAAGTCAAAGAAAAAAAAAGTGAAGCTTCATGGAAAATCAAAGAAAGGAGTATAAACTCATGGTTATGATTAAAACAAAAGTTGTCTCATGTGTGATCCAACAAAGAAAATAAAATTTTCCTGAAGAAAAAGGAAGGTTTTCTGAATGAGGTAAATGTTAATTACCCAAATAAAGAAATGGGAAATAATGTTTCCTAAGTAAATAAATTTTAATTTTTTTTTTTGTTTGTAAGCTTGCTGGACATCCATTTGCAAGGTATCAATTAAAATAAATTTAAGGGCCAGCACCTGTGGCTCTGTGGGTAGGGTGCCAGCCGCATATACTGAGGGTGGGGGGTTCAAACCTGATCCTGGCCAAACTGTAACAAAAAATAGCCAGGTGTTGTGG
>NW_003852786.1:107613-134647 GCF_000181295.1 Otolemur garnettii
TATACCACAATTTATTGATCCATTCGTGGATCGATGGACTCTTGGGCTTCTTCCATCATCTAGCAATTATGAATTGGGCTGCAATGAACATTCTGATACAAATATCTTTATTGTAGTGTGATTTTTGGTCTTCTGGATATATATCTAACAGAGGAATTATAAGAACAAATGGCAGGTCTATTTAGTTCTTTAAGTGTTCTCCAGATGTCTTTCCAAAAGGAACGTATTAGTTTGCAATCCCACCAGCAGTGTAGAAGTGCTCCCTTTTGTCCACAACCACGCCATATTAAAATGAGTGCCACATCACCAGTTTAATTAAAACTTTTCTAAGCTATGTTGTAGAACTGTCATGTGGACAGAGTCCAAATTATATTTCTAAATTATCATAATTAAAGAAAAATATTAAACTTTCACAAGTAATGTGAAATAGTAGCCAAGGGATATTAGATTAGGAATTAGAAATCTGCCTATTGATCTGAAATATAAAATCCATTCCTACCTTAAGCAAAATTGTCCAAAAATCTATGTTTCTTATATAAAGATATAGAAATAGCTATGTGACCTTGCATCAGATCGCAGTTTAATGTCTCAAATATTCTGTTATTTAAACAATATGGCATATAAAATCTAAAAGCAAGGCAATATAAAGTTTAAACTCTGAAAAGCAAGTTATCAATACTACCCTGCATATCAAATGGATGATGATCTTTGTACGTTTAGCAAAACATACTTCAAGAACATATTTATTCTTTAAAAATTTATCTATGATATAAATGTCTTATCCAGTGTTTTCTATACTTCTACTGCATAGATTTTGGACATTGGATAGATACATTATGATATGAGACATCTCAATGCTTCCAAAGTCATTATATTCAGTGCTAATGAATTGAAACATTTAGATTTGTAATGTGGTTCATAATTCAAAATATTCATACACATTTTCTACACATTTATGTGATCCGTAGTTATACACAAAAAAATAACTGGACAGAACTATTATTACCCTGGGAGAAAATATGGATTTCTATTCACTTTAAGTTATAAGGATTTTTTATTTGCTCTTTGGAGGTATAAGTAATAATGTAAGTGAGTTATTTACAAAATGCAGAGGATGTGAGTTTAAAAGTAGAGATTTATAGTATGTGACCTATAAGTAAAACTTTTACACAAAATTCCCAGTGAGAAGGTGGTCATATTTCACAAATCATAGCTTTCTGGGTTTGCTTAACATAAAAATTAACATAATGACATCTTCAGTGTTTTTGTATTACAGTATAAATTTCTGTAAACTATTATGAAAGTTATTTTATAGTTATTTATTTTCTCCTATTAAATGATAATCTGGTAAATAACAAATGTTCAAAACTCACAAGTTTAGATTATGCTCTTTAGGGGTCATAAGTTACCAACTCCCTTTGTTTGTTTGTTTGAGAAAGAATTGTGTACCAAACTGGACAACATTAAGAATCAGAGCTAGAAACCTGCTTTTATGGTTAGGTGTGATGGCTCAGGCCTGTAACTCTATCATTCTGGGAGGCCGAGATGGGTGGATCTCTTGAGCTCTAAAGTTTGAGACCAGACTGAGCAAGAGCGAGACCATGTCTCTACTAAAAATAGAAAAACTAGTGGGGCATTGTGGTGGGCACCTGTAGTTATTAGAGAGTACTCTAGTGGCTGAGGCAAGAGGATTGCTTGAGTACAAGAATTTGAGGTTGCTGTGAGCTATGACATGACAGAACTCTACCTAGGGTGACAGAGTGAAACTCTGTTAAAAAAAAAAAGAAAGAAACCTGTTTTTAGGTGCTTGCCAGTTCTATGAAATATATTGTCTCTACCCACACTTTTTATCCTTGAGAACTAACATATAAAGCAATAATTTTCAGGTACTATAAAGTTTACATTTATGATCTGATTATTTTATGTCCATAAAACTTACCAAGAAAGGAACATAAACTATATGATTCAGACATGCCTTCAAAATCTGAGATTGAAAAAAGATGTTTTATCTTAAGGTTTGGTTTACCAATACAAAATAAAGCAAATGTCAACAAATGCATAAAGTGTCACCAAACAAAAGGCAAAATCTCCATTAATAACTCTCTTCTCATCTTTTATGAATTAAAGTTTCACTATGTCCCTTATCTTCAAAATGTCTTACTTTTTAAATTTTTATTTTTTAACTTTTTTCTTGTTTTTGTAGGGGAAAGGGTTCCAGTGAAAACCAAGACAACTGCTAGATAAATTATAAAAAAGCTGTAACACAAGCATTTTGTTTTTTTTTTTAAGGAATTTGAAATTTATTTTGAGGACAAGGGAAAGTAACTAAAACTTTAAAAAAAATTCTACGTAACATTTAATGAAGAATTTATTAAATCATAACTATATACATTGATGCATTTATGGAATACAATGTGCTGATTTTATATACATTTTAGAATAGTTAATGGAAGAAAATTATCCAATGTACTCAGCACTACTATGAAACCAATTTATAATCTCCCACGCTTTCATATATAAGATAAAACACAAGCATTTTAAAGGTGCATTTTCATATCCAAAGTCAGTTACCAATTTAAAATCAGCCTATTGGCAGTAAATTTTCTATGTTTACCATTTATGATGATTTAATTTTATTTTTTATCATTTTATAATACCTGCCTAAATTTATTCTGTCACCGGTTCTAAAGGTTGCATATAAAATGTTTGGACTTTGGTAGAAAAGGATTATGTATTACATAGATTGTTCTTACTATCCTCATAGTAAATGATTTTGTTCACAGCATCAGATACATGTATTATGGTGAGTATCTGGGCCCACATGTGTCCTTGCCTGTTTCCGTTGTGCCTATGTATATGTGTGAATAGTTGTGTCCACTTGACAAGAAAGAGAGAGAAAACACTCACCCTCATTTTCATTAAGGAGATAATTCAAGTAAGTGAGATAGTTTATAATTCAAGGAAGTATATGGCAACTGTTCATTCTGAGCTTAACTTTCAAGGTACAAATTAATGACACTTTGTTAAATTTTAATTTGAAGTCAGGCACGGATAAAATTTCTTTTATACCCACTAAACAATGAGTATATCGACCTATTAGCAGTGCAGTTTCTTTCAAGCATAATTGAATTCCTCAAATATGAAACAACTTTTGGCAACCAGCTTTGATATAATTCAAATAAAAGGTAATTGAGTCAATTAACTTCTTTAGAAGCACAAGTCTGTCTTTTTTAGTCATGAGCTTTGATTTCATTATAAAACCTTTCTTTGTCTTTGAGACACTATCATTGTTATTATCATTATTATTATTATCTTGAATTGACTAAAGATTATTTTCTGTACCATTTTATCAAAAGAAACATAACAGTAAAAAAATGAAACTATCTTTCATTAATATTTTTCATTTTTGATATTCACCATCAGGAAGGTATTTTGTGAAAGGTCTTTGCGATTACCTATTTCTAGACCTATTTGATGTCCTAAGCATACAGCAAAGACAACTGAATCACCACTATTGCTTCCCCCTCCACTTTCCCTATATTATTTTAAAATTCTCTTTGTATTTACACTTGATATGCTTGAAAAATAGGTTACAAGGGTTGTTATACATGAAGTAGTATGTTTTAAAAATATATTCACTTTGCTTATGAGCCAGTTTATTGTTTTTGTGCAAAGTAACAAGCCATTCTGTCATGGTTGAAAGATCTTGATTTGAGTGTTTACAATGCACAGCTCCTTCATGGCTGAAAGCTTCCAGTGATTTCAATCTTTCTGTCACCCACACAAATCCCATATCTACATGTACAGTCTGATTATAATAAATAAAGATTTATTTTTCAATTATTCATTCTAATAGTTTCCTGATTAAATATCTCTATTACCAACAGTATTCTATCCCTTCACAACTTTTACCACTTCCTCCCCCCATCATCATTTACCCAGCTGCCATCAGAAGAATTGTTACATGGCAACAAAACATCATTGCTTTGTCAGCAATTAATGGCAAACAATATGCAAATTAAGGTTTGAAAAATATTTTGAATACTTTGATATTTTAAAAGTAACTAAAGTTTAAACACATTATACATGACAACTCTCAATGGTTATACATTTGGAGAAATACCTTACAGTGAATTTTCTCTTTTTTTATAGAGACAGAGTCTTATTTTGTCGCCATCAGTAGAGTGCTCTGACGTCACAGCTCACAGCAACCTCCAGCTCTTGGGCTAAGGTGATTCTCTTGCCTCAGCCTCCCAAGTAGCTGGGACTACAGGTGCCCACCACAACGCCCAGTTATTTTTTTGTTGCAGTTTGGCCAGGGCCAGGTTTGAACCCACTACCCTCAGTACAAGGGGCCAGTGCCCTACTCGCTGAGCCGCAGGCACCATCCACCTTACAGTGAATTTTAAAAGTTCATTCTTGAAGTGTCCTTATTATGAATGAATAAGCCAGAGTCTCCCAATGGAAAACCTACTACCTGGATGTGCACTATTTATATTGACATTTTGGAACTACTACTGTTCCATTTAATAAAAGATTAACATAGTAGTTTAGTGGCAAAGGAAAATATGACTTGATGTCTTCCTTAACCAAAGAAAGAGATCAAATAATGAAAAACCCTTATTGTCAACAGAAAACATCCTGATAGATTTGCAGTTATAGTTTTCCTCATAATCCAGAATCTCACACTAACTGTTATCATCTTTGAAATCTGCATATTAACCTATACTAATTGGAACTGTCTTTGCTACTATTTTGAGAACTAGGAAATGTAAAAGTAATTTACTTTTTCAATGTCACATATCATATATGCGGTAGAGACTAAAATAAAAATTTATCATTGTAAAGGATGTGTGATTTGTTTCCTAAGCAATTTCTGTCACTATTTTCACTGTATTTTCTTTACCACTAAATAATAACTTTGAAAAATCAATAATCATAACTACCGAGCCAAATCTAGAACAGGGAAAGCAATCATAAGGAATACATAGCAGATTCATGGTTCCTGGAACTTTACAAAGTATTTTTGCATCCATTATCTCTTTTAATTAACAGAAGAACCTTAGAAGCAGGTAAGGTAGTATTATTGTCCTCATTTTAAAGGTATGTCATGTAAAACTCAGAAAGATTAAGTTACTTTTCTGAAGTCACAGAGCTAGGAAGTTGAAGAGCCAGGATCTAATGTAGATCTTCTGCTTCCACACACAGTAATTGTATTACTAAACCATAGAACTTATAAATTGTCTTTAGATAACTGTCTAAGCATTCTTATGAGAATGCAAACTTCTTTATCACATAACTACATTCAAGTAAGCATGCCTTAGCAATATTCACAAAATAATGAATTGTAACATGCAAAATATGTAGGAAACAGAATAGAAAGACTCTGTTGTAGATGTCTCTTATCCAATTTATTATGTCACAATGAACTTTCATATCTATTATTTATTTATATGAGATAAATATTATTAACCACATATTATACGTAAAGGAAGAAACTCAGTGAAATTTAATAATGTACCTTAGCATAACTTTATTTTACTTGGTAAAGCTGGGATTTACACAGATTCATATCTGTCTCCAAGGCTTTCCTCTATACAATGTAAATAATAAATAAAAAAGTTATTATGGTATTAATAAGCTTCTTCAGATAGTCACTATTTGTGTTTTTCATATAAAAATGTTTTAGTTAAATACATGGATAAAATCTAATTGTGGTTTCTCAGATACTTAAGAATTCGAGACAATAGATATCTTATAGAAGTTTAGCTTTATTTATAGGGAAGAACTTGATGATAAGCTTGAGACATATTTAGAAATTTATTCTATATTCTGGAATGATTGTGAAATAAATTTTTGTGATGGTGTACTTTGTGTCAAATCCTCTGCTGGGCTCTGAGAAACAAGAGACAATTAAGACATCATTCCTTCCCTTAAAAAACTAATAGTAAATTCATTGATTTATTCAAGAAGTATTTGTGCAATATCAAATAGAAAGATGGGCATATATTAAAAGAGATGTAAATCTACTGCAATAGCTCAATCATTCATGAGATAAAAGAAGGATCTTACCTTATGAAGGAATCTAATCACTCTACTATCTCAGTTTTTAAAGTTCTGCGTCAACTTAAAAATATTTGTTAATAAGATCACTTTCAAATGCTCTCCAATTGTCAAACTGACCGTACAACTCAAAGTGATTCACAGATTTAATGCAATCCCTATCAAAGTACCAGAAATAGGAAAATCAATCCTAAAATTTGCATGGGTCCATAAAAGGCCCCAAATTGCCAAATCAATCCTGATCAAAAAGAGCAGAGTTGGACTCATCACATTATCTGATATCAAAATATACTACAAAATTATAAGAAACAAACAGCATGATACTAGTATAAAAACACATATGTAATCCAAATGAATAGAAAAAGAGAACCCAGGGTGGTGCCTGTGGCTCAGTGAGTAGCATGCCAGCCCCATATACCAAGGGTGGCAGGTTCGAACCCAGCCCTGGCCAAACTGCAGCAACAAAAAAAGTAGCCAGGCGTTGTGGCAAGCACCTGTACTCCCAGCTACTTGGGAGGCTGAGGCAAGAGAATCACCTTAGCCCAAGAGCTGGAGGTTGCTGTGAGCTGTGACGTCAGAGCACTCTACTGAGGGCAATAAAGTAAGACTCTTTCTCAAAAAAAGAAAAAAGAAAAAAAAAGAAGAAAGAAAAAAAGAACCCAGAAATAAATCCACATATTTACAGCCAACTGTTTTTTGACAAAAGCAGAAAGAACATACACTGAAGAAAGGAAAACCTTTTCAGTAAATGGTGCTGTGGAAAGTAGTTATTCATATGTATAAAAATAAAATTAGACTCCTGTCTCTCACCATATGGAATAAAAACCTCAAAATAGGTTAAAGATTTAGATGTACAGCACGAAATTATAAAACTATCAGAAGAAAACACAGAAACCATTTTAGATCATTTATCTGGGCAAATATTTTATGAATGAGGTCACAAAGAACAGGCAACAAAAACAAAAATTGACAAATGAGGTTAAATCAAACCAAAAAAAATTTTTCATAGCAAAGGAACCAAAGTGAAAAACCAACCTATATAGTGGGAGAATATATTTGCAATCTAGTCACTTGGCAAGTGATTAATATTCTGAATCTACAAGAAACTCAACTGTACAACAACAACAACAAAAATCAAAGGAAGACATACAATTACAGAAGGGAATACTATTCAGTCATAAAGAAAGGATGAAACCCTGCCAATGGCTGCAATATGGATGAGTCTGGAGGACAGTATGGTAAGTGAAATATGTCAGGCACAGAAGGAAAAATGTCACATGTTCTCATCCATATGTGAGAGATAAAAATGTGGTGCTCATAGAAGTAGAGAGTGGACTACTGATTATTAGAGGCTAGGAAGGGAGTAGGGGTTAAAGGCCATGGAGAGGATGATTAACAAATACAACATTATACCTAGATAAGAGAAATAAGTTCTAATACTCCATAATACTATAAGATAACTATAGTTGATAATAATTGATTGCATATTTTTAAACATCCAGAACAGAGCACTTTGAATGTTCCAAAAAAAAAGGGAAAGGATAAATGTTTGAGGACATGCTTATTACTCAGAACTGGTTACATATATTGTAAATATCTATCAAAATATCGCTTTATACTCCAGAAATATGCATAATTATTTAATATGAATGAAAATAAATAAATGTGAACAACAATAAGTACATGCACAAATAAAATTCTATGTAGCTATAAAAGAAGTGCTCCCCAAAAAACAGTTTTTTCACTTGTTCATGCTGTGTAGTGAATGGATATTGAGAGTCGCCACTTACCTCAGTTTTGTTCAGAGACAGTGTTTTCAAGACTGTTAATTGCCAAAGTTTGAATAGTTTGTGTATATTTAAACTTCAATGTGACATCTTGGAGCAATTTACACATTGCAGGAAATACAACTGAATCTTAGGATAACATATGCATGTGGTAGTTTTAACTTGTCCCAATAATCTCCATGTATCTGATCAAACAAGCAAAATGCTCTATGAAACTGCTTATCTTTATCTTCTGAGTTTTGAAAAAAAAAAAAAGAATCAATACCTCAGAAGGGATAAAATTAATCCTTGAGAAGAAACACATGGCTCAAAATGACTAATAAATACCTTCTGGATCCCTCCCTCCCTCTTTACATGTAAATGCTGTATATCTTAGATCACTGTTTTGTTGGCAAAGTTAATGAAATTAAATAAAATTTATCTTTATATGCTTCCAGTAATAACACTCACTGTTACAGGTAGGAGAATTTCAAGACATAGTAAGTAAACCACATAACATTCTATCTTCTTTATCATTGCTGGAGTCAGTGTGTCAATAAAAGTTGAAATGTATGATTCCTCCTAATCCTCAAATGCTTACAAAGTGACACATTTTGTTTACACTTTTAAAATGCATATTTATTTTTTTTCTTCTGTGAACATCAATATTTTTCTGCTCAGTGAATGAATATTGAGTTGGGCAACTTGCCAGCTCTCCACTGGAGAATTGGGATCTGGCACTCCTCTCCACTTTCAAAACATGCTCAAGCAAGGCTGCTATGTTTTTTATGCAATAAAAAGCATATCAAAATATCTTCAAACAACACAAGACGCCCTGCTTGATGTACTTAAAGAAGGTCAGTAGTCCTTCCCCTGCCAAGGAAAGCACATGAATTAAATTTCAAAACATAATGTCATCTACAACTTACAAAAATGCTCTTATTTGGAAAGTTAAAGAAAAAAGGAGGGTCACCATGTGAACAACCACAAATTGTTTCACTTTCTATTGTCTGCAATATATATATATTTAAAAATTAAAAGGCTTTCAAAATCAATTTTTTATATTTTTGTTATAAAATATGCCAACCAAGTTTTCTACCAAACAAATAAGAGAATCTGAAAAGCCATAGCAAATAACAGTACATGGAAAAAAATGTTTATGAAAATACGCAAGGACAGCATGTTTAAGACCTTAATTTTATTACTGTAAATCTATTTTGAATTGTCTTTGGATTGCAGCAGTAACAGAAGAGGGAGAGTGCATGCAAAGGAACACGAATAGGTCATTTAAGTGGATAAGGTTCTGTACAGTCAATGAAAATTAAACTCTTTTCAGTTTTAAAGCAGGTGTCCTCAAACTACAGCCCGCGGGCCACATATGGCCTTCCGAGGACATTTATCTGGCCCGCCGAGTGTTTTTGCCACCACTGCCTGTCCTGCTTAGCAGCCGACACATTCCAGGGCCCGCAGTCCGGACCTCCAACAGTCTGAGGGACAGTGAACTGGCCCTCTGTTTAAAAAGTTTGAGGACCTCTGGTTTAGGGAGTTCAAAACTAACTAATCATTAGAATTCTCTCTTGTTAGCAATGACATGCTTTATTGTATTATCTTATTTTCATTCCTTCTACTCTTGGACATGCCAATTGATACAGAGAGAAGAGATTGAACCTGATTTTAAACACTGAAAAGTTCTTGCCCAATTCATGTTGTTGTGAACCATGGCTCTACATACAGTCCAGAAAGAGGCAGAGTGTTAAGGTTTTGAAGGGAGGAGTATAATAATCAGTTAGAAATATCAGTCTAGTAGCCTAGGAACTTTATTCACATTACGGAATGAGGCTATAGCTATTTTCCAACTCAACAGTTTCAAAAATGTTTAATTTTAGTAAGTAATCAGTAACATTATTTAAATTTATTGAATGCCTACTGTGTGCAGTACACTGGGATCTACCCTAACAAACTTACATTCTTAAACTGGTTTGACTAATATTTTCTTGAAATTTTTATCCAGTTATTTGGCATAATATGAACATGGCCCAATTTCTAGAAACTCAACCTTCTTGAATCTTTTTAAAATTATTCTTCATATAATTTGAATATTAAAAATATAATGTTCATTTCTTCTTATTTTGTTATCTCTAATTCTGTAGTCAGTTGACTAATTCTTTTTTTTTTTTAATTGAATGGTAACTATGTACATTAATGCACTTCTAGGGTACAGTGTGGGGTTTTCACACACAATCCGAAACACTTCCATCAAACTGGTCAACACAGCCTTCATGTCATTTTCTTAGTTATTGTTTTAAAACGTTCACATTCTACTCTTAGAAAGATTCACTTGTACCCTTGTAAGATAAACCTCAGAAGTGATCCCTCCAATCCCCCTCCCTCCAACTGTGGTATATGTACACCAGTTGACTAATTCTTTATCTTCACCTCTTATACCCAGGCAATAAGCAAGCCTTGGTAGTATGACTTATACATATCTGTACCTTAAAATTCATTCCCAGAGAGAATACCTTGTTCTAAGTCTCAGGATAGAAATGGCTGGATATTACAGCTTACTTCTCCCTATAGTCCATTTTCTCTCTGATTAAGCCCACCCTGATATCACAGCTAATTAAATTTCCTTAAATAATATCCTCCATCATGTTATTAATCTTTGAAAAACCTACGATTTGGGGCTGTGCCTGTGGCTCAGTGAGTGGGGCCCTGGCCCCATATACTGAAGGTGGCAGGTTCGAACCAGCTCCGGCCAAACTGCAGCAACAACAACAAAACTATAATATTTTCGTATTGAATAGTATCTGCCCGGCTTCTAAGGCCTTCCATAATGGGATCACCCTTAGATTAGTTGTTCAAGTCAGTTTTCCACTTTTTCTATAACAGAAAAATTCTGCTTCTATCAGGTTATTTTCTCCAGTGTGTTATCCATATTATCCAGGTTAATGTCAATGTTTGATAGCTCACTCTCTTCCATGAATTCTCTCTGTGCTACAGCCTGAATTAAATAATATCCTTCTTGATTCTCCTGTAAGACACTTTATGATTCCTATGTCTTTCTCTGTGTTAACAATATTATAACCATGAAGATGATAATTATTTTATACATTTATTTATATTCATTGTATCTTCCTAACCATATTAGAAGCTCATTGAGGGCACAGGCCATTATTTACTGTTAATATGTCTTTCACATGCTCACCAGAACCAAACATATTATTATACACTTAATAGATCCTCAGTAAGTATCTATTGACGAAGAAACACAGCAGGATGAGATAGGAAAGCTGGGGACCATCTCTGTTCTGAGATCTCCATCCCACCCATCCAGATTTAGGATTGATTTCTAAATCACTCTCTGACCAGGCACTGGGACTGTAGCATATTGGCTTACTTGGTCTCATCTGCTTACCCTATTCATCCGCTCTCTCTCTACTGGAGAAGGTCTAAGAAAAAATATTATTGTGACCACAGTGTGATGGAAGAAAAAATACTGGCCTGAGTTAGAATCTCAGCCCTGTCAGTTATTTGCTACTTATTTCATTTAATAAACCTGAAAAATTAATAGAATTTCCCTGTATTGTAAATGTAAACAAATGTAAGTTTGTTCTGTAGACAAGAGATAATACTAGCCATGTATAAAACTTATAGCGGTGTTAGTTATCAATGAAAGGACGCTATTATAATTTAATACTTAAAATTTATATAAACAATAAATGTAGAAATATGTAACTGTATATACACAGTATGTGGGGTAATATGTACATATGTGAAAGACTTCAGGAAGTACATAATTGTGGAATATACCCATAAGTCCCATCAAATGCCCTGAAACATAGAACTTACCCAATAACTGTGGGGTGAATCAACTTACCCTACTTTCTTGGTTCCTCCATTTGGTCTTTTTGTCACAAAAGAATGTCAATTCATTGAAAGCAAAGAGTTTGTGTCATTAATATTTATATTTCATACCTTCTAATGCTTTAGTAATACTGATGTATGCAGGTATTTAATAACTCCTTGTTGACTAAATATTATAATTAAACATTAATAATTTACATTGTCATCTACTTAATTGCCCTAGCAACTTGGCTACTGCATGTTACATAGTTGATCTCTTTAGTAAGAGGATAAAATGTAAAGCAATTGGTTCTTCTTTAAGTTATAGTCCTGAGAATACTATGATAAGGTCTCCCCGAAGCTAATTCAGATATAGTAAAAAAAAAAAAAAAATCAATATTCTGTGTTTCGTCTCCATCTTCCTTTTAAAATATTTTAATCATGGCTGGGCTCTGTGGGTCGTGCCTGTAATCCTAGCACTCTGGGAGGCTGAGGTGAGTGGATTGCTTCAGCTCACAAGTTCAACACCAGCCTCAGCAAAAGCAACAATTTGTCTCTACTAAAAGTAGAAAAACTGAGGCAAGAGGATCCCTTGAGCCTCAGTTGGAAGTTGTAGGTTGCTGTGAGCTATGATGCCATGACACTCTATCCAGGCAACAGCTTGAGATTCTGTCTCAAAAAAAAAAAAAAAAAGAGAATAAATAAATAAAAACATTTTATTCATTTTCTTCTCTTCTATTATTCTCTTCTTTACATCCTTATCTTGTAAGTAATTTCTTCTTATTTTTGATGCTAGTAATCTTAATGATAACAAGTCAATATAATGTTTGGATATGTATTTATATTGCAAGAGTCATGTTGGGAGAGAAATATCTAGAATTATCTCCAATGGTAGCATTTATGAAATTGTGACACCTAAGGGGGGAGAAACTTATAGAAATGGCATTTTTCTCTCTTCCCCATACATTTCAATATTCCCTATACTAATTTATATCTACCTATGATAATTCCTATGATAATTAAGACTTTAGTCATTCTGGCTAATGGTGATTAAATTTGTACAGAGTTCACAGATAAAATATTATTTACCAATTTTAATGCCTTATTATAATTAATTAAAGTAGATTTGAAGACTAAATTTCAAAAAAATTGAAAATCAGAATCTAGAAAGAGAAAAAGTAGAAGAGTCAATATATTCTCTATGACTGTCATATTTGCACATGTGCTTCCTAGAAGTCAAGTAGAAAAAAGTAAATCATTTTTACTCTATACTTAATTTATGTTGTGTTTTAAGCTTTGTAGAGATTTTGATATTATATCTATCTTTACTATAACAGTGGAGAGTATTATAACCCTCATTTACAGATTAAGTTACTGAGGTAGGAAAAACTATCTTGCCTACTGTCAAAAAACTGAATCTCTAAGTCAAGCCAAGATTCAAATCAAGGACTCTCTGACTTCATAGCCTTCACTCTTAATAGTTCTCATGGTCAGAAAGGAGGAAATATAATCACAAAGAGATAAAATCGTTTTGGCATTATATTATGAAATTAATTTACTGTGTGACATTGTATAAAGGGGACATTGAGCAATATGATGAACAGTGCCCTTCATAACAGATTTACAATTAACACAGAAGAGATATTCCTATAGCTGTTTGGCTATTTTTAATGACCTTTGATAACTACCTAAAGCATAAAATTAAAGTTCATGTGAATGAAACTGATTCAGCAAATACTAACATATTCTGAATCTATGATACAGTCTTCTAGTGACTTAAGGTGATTTAAGAATAAAGCTAAGTGTCTGTAGATCAGTCTTCATAACACTAACTATTATACTTTATTAGCAAGGATTTTGATAGAGGCTGAATTCATTTGTTCATTCATTTACGCAAATGTGTAAGGACTATATACATGTCAGACACTGTTCTAGATCCAGGGATACAAATGCATTTTCAAAAATATTTCTACCTCAAAAGTGTTCACAGTTAGTTTAAAATAAGAAAAACTAATGATTTCAATGATGCAAATTAATTGCTATAATGGAAGTAGGTACATGTTGTACAAAAGAGTATGCCTTTAAATCTATCTGGCTGCATAGAATAAATTATCATAGTGGAGGTGGCATTTGAGATAATTTTCAATGGATAAGTATAACTTCATCAGGCAGACAAGGAATTACTCCCCAGATGGTGGACAATCTGGAGAAAAGAATGCCCAGAAACAGGCATTTCTGTTTAAATTCTTTTATAATGTGGTAGTCTATGTGGTTTACCATAGGCAGGTCCATAGGGCTTGTGAAATTTAGATACAAGTAATAGCTCTCATTTAATGAGCATTAACTTACATAAAATTGTAATTGATTAAAAAAACTAATTTTTCAATAGGTAAAGAGAGTTAAAGAGAGGTCAAGTAAGTTGTCTAAGGACACAGGGTTTTGGTTGGTTTTTTATATTCATAGAGCCCATCTTATCAACTGCTGTACTCTAATAATATGATAAGATTCTATTTTATAAATGGTGAGAAACTTGACCAGTATTTTCATCCAGATGAAATAACCCACTTTCTTACCTATGTAAGTAGGTGGCAATACTTGCAGGAAAAAGTATGTGTTGCTTTAGAAGTACATTCAGTTCAACTCTAGTGAATTTTGACAAGCACTCCCTTCAGACCCCTAAGTTCTACCAGAACATGGTACGATTAAATAATAATTACTAGGTACTTTCTGTAGAATGTAGAAAACCCAGGTGAAGTTTGATACACAGCAGCCATTTCCCACTATTTTTCACATGATGCAAATTCTGCAAAATGATTCTCCACCTTGTGAAAGTAACTAAATAAGTTACCATGCTGCAGAAATAATTTTGAAATGACTAAATAACTTTTGGAAGATATCTGTCAAAACCAATGGCTTTAGGATTTTATGTAATAAACATTGAACCGTTCTTCTTGACAATTGTTTGTTAATGATGCTACTCTAATTCTTGACAATAAAGCCATGCCATCAACATATGCATCAACACTAATTTATTTATTTATTTATTTATTTTGCAGTTTTTGGCCAGGGTTGGGTTTGAACCCGCCATCTCTGGCATATGGGGCCGGCGCCCTACTCCTTGAGCCACAGGCGCTGCCCAACACTAACTTTTTTAATACAAAGAAACAGCACAGGAAGAGTCAATGTATCTAAAAGTAATATCAAACCATTAATTTGTATATGACAGATAATATCAGTGAAGATATAACATTGTTTAATACTGCTTGAAACAATGGCCTTTCAAGGTTCTATTGCAGTTTTCTATCATTATTATATGGTATTGAAATTCCCATTTTAGGTAAGCATTAATTGCCCAGGGTCTACCTAAAACTTATGCTACCCTGTGCTAGCTGATGTTTGTCTTTGACGGTGTAATGACAGACTAAAGCTGGAAGTAGCTTTATGTGATTTGAGGTAGATGGTCTCCACAGCTGAAAAACACAGCAATGGTTGATAGTAGAGTATTGTGCTTCTAATTCAATTGTAAAATGTTTCCTGGGGCTGTCTATCACATCAATCATTCTATAGTTCTGCAGGAATAGAGAGTTAAGCTTTGGGAAAATGGAGTAAATTATATTTTGAATGTGTCTAGATAGAATCACAACTGAAGCAACCAAAGAGTAAGCAATTTGACAAACTTTAAAATGTCAGGTAGGAGAGGTCTTCCTTTCCACCTGTATTAAATTAAGCTGTCAGGTGTCAAATAACATGAATAGTCTGATGTAGCAATTAAACAAATATTTAGTGTCTCTAAAATTTCATTCAGCAATTATTCAGCAAACATTCCTGAGTACTTCTATGGCATACTAGATAGTCTCATACTAGTATCTCCTACTAGATACAAAGGATACCACCTCTGTCCTCATGGAGTGTTAGTACAAACTGTTAGTGGATATAGACATTAAATAAAGAGTCATGAAAATAATCATGCAATATTACTTGAGATAAAGACTATGAAGTAGCATTACAAGGATCTTCATGTATAACAGGGGAACAGAGATACAACCTGTCCTGGATAGTCAAGGAGAGTTTCCCTATGAAAGTGACATTTTACCTAAAACATGAACAATAAGGAGTTATGAAAGTAAGATATTTGCAGGACATAAATGGTAGGAAAACTCACAAGGGGAATGCTTTTAAGACAGAAATAACAGAATGTCAAAGTCAGTGTGACTGGAGCAACAGTATTAATGAGAAGAAAGTGAAATGTGGCTGGAGAAGATAGATCGTATCATGTTTGGCCTCATAGGCCATGTTAAAGATTTTGATCATCATCCTAAGACAATGGGAAAACATTTTCTTGCTTAAGTCAGTGTAGTGATATGGGCAATTTTGCATTTTGCAAACAGCATTCTGCTTGCAATATGGAAAATTGAATGGAGGAGGAGTAGCTGCAGAAAAATCACTTAGGAAGCTATTGTAGTAATCCAGTCAAGATAAAACAGCAGTTTGGGAAAGGGTGGTAGCAATGGAGATATTGTGAAATGGTACACAATGGAATATTGAACCTCAAGGTAAGGGACAGATGTTTGTCAATGTAATTATTAGTTCTCTGGAGTGTACAGGTGGTGCTTTTCGTTAAGACAGAACAATAAAAGTTCAGGACTATGGGGGCTGAAATCAATATCTTGAGCTTATTTATACATTGTGAATTTGAAATTCTGTTTTGATATCCAAGATGTAAAGTAGAAAATTGGACACACAGATTTGGGATGGATATATAAAACTAGGAGGCATCAGCACAGATGATACATTTGAAGCTAGGGATACCTTGCTATCAAAGGCAGGAGAAATGATAACTGTGTATCTGTATCCAGCTAAAATGTTACAGAGTATGTAATAGAAGGGATTCTCATGCAACTTCATGGATATAATCTTACTCAGGTTTTCTTTATGTACCTATCTAATATCAGAGCCTGAGCCATATTCTTTTTTCAGTCACCGCTATTCAATATCACTACTACCAACAGGTGGGTAATGGTCTAAATCTAAAAATAAAATAAAATAAACTTTTTCTGATATACATATTTATAGAAACAGCTATTAGCATTATGAGCCAAATCTGGCTGCTTGATAGAACAAACACTCCAAACTGTCCCTTGACAAACTACGTGAGTCATTATGAAAGTTTTAAGATACACAAAATCAAGAAATGTAAAATCCACATGGATGGGAACAAGAAAAAGTCCCCAAGTAATGCCAATAAGCTGAGCCAGTTGAAACTTGCATGAGTGAATCAGAAAGGACCTTGTAGACTATGCTTCTTGGAAGTGAAATAATGGACCACATTACAGTGTGTCTCAAAACTTTTATAACGATCCACATAATAACATGTTGTAACATTATTCCTACAATACATTCTTCCCACATTCATATTCGTCTCCAGGTTGGTGAAAGAATAGAGATTGGAGAGCTGTATGTGAATGGGAAGTGGCCAACTTTACAAATTATTTATTACTGTGTGTATCACTTTTTAGTAATAGTGAAATGGGTCCTACAGTGGTCACTCAAAAACATCCATTAGCATAGCTACCAAACTGTCTTTATAAAGTTAACAAAGAATAGGAAAGAAAACAGGGCTTAAAAGAAATTTAGTAACCTGCCAGACACTGTTCTCAGTGCTGTACATTTAATTCATTTAATACCCAAAACAACTCTATGGCATAGGAGCTATTATTATCCCCACTAATAAATAAGGGAATAAGTGTAAAGGTAGTATTATCACTGGCCCAATTCCAAGACCAATGAGTCATAGAACCAAAACTGAAACCATGTTATCTGGATGCAGAGCCAACTCACTTCAACCACTAAGGTGTAGTGCCTCTCATAATGCATATTACTAACACTGAATCTACCCAATCATAACATAAAGCCCATGCTTGGATTCTGACACATTCTTTCTCTTAGAAAAGATGGAAAGAAGGGTAGGGAAAAGAAAAGGCCGTCACAATTGTATCCTTCCCTACATTTCTGTTTATAGTAAATGTAATAATGTGATAAATCTTTCCTTTCTTACTGTATCTGACAGCTTATGCCTTTAGTAGTCCCATCATGGGGGAAACACAGCCTGTTGTGTCACCTACACCAGTTTTTCCATCATGAAGTTTGATGGAATACTTCCATCTGACTATAAATCAGGTTCACAACTGCTTATATTAGGAGACTGGACAAGGCCACATCTTGGAATGATATTACTGTATTATAATTAGAGGTTAAGTGAAAATATATTTAACTTAATAATTCAAGAATTGCATCATTACCACATTTTTTTTTTTTTTGGTGTGTGTGGTTGTTAGGTAAACTCCCTCTTGTAATTGTGTCCCCCCCCCAAGTTACTACATATTATTTAAAGTGATCTTAATTAACTATGTTTCATTTTTAGTGTCTTTTATCTCTATTCGTTCATAAAGGTAATGCAAAGATGATATGTACAAATGAAAAGATGTCACAAAGTATTTTTAAGAACAGTCTTATTTTATACCTATACGCAACATATTGAAAATGATTATGCAATCCTATTTCTGAACATGAATCTATCCATACCTGAGAATCTGCTCCAATTGTTAAAGCCTTTGTTCATAAGTATCTTCTATTTCCATGTAGAAGATCGTATAAAAGAAACTTTTAAAAATAGAATATTTCTTTAAATAGACTTGTTACAGACCCACCAGTCTTACCATTATTCAGCTTTTCTCTCAACTTTCTGTGTCTTTGCTCTGAGACTATTTTATTTTGGGGCCTAAAAATAGGAACATTTTCAAAATAATTTGAATCACATTTAATAATGAGAGTATATTCATGACATCACAGTGAAATTACAAATCTTCTGCCTTAATTAATTTTAAATGGGTAATCTAACTAGGTTATTGGCTAGAAAATTCCTTTTCTTCATTCATATAAAGGCAGTTGTCACGTGGGCTGAAAACGAACACATATAATAATAGCTGAATAGATAGATATAGATAATAACATAATATACCTTATTTTAAGTTATACAAATAGAGATATATAGGTTATATTTATCAACATAGGTGTCTATATCTATGTAACATTCAATAAGTTACATGGCATTGTTATAATTCAATTCAAATCCTTCACTTTCTCCACTTCAAGTAATTTGATTTCAAAATATCTTATTTCTATGTTTTAGATATTTAATGGTCTTTTTTCTCTTTTGTTCTTTTTACCTATAATCAGGCTAATCACAAGTTTTTATAAACCATTTACTGCATGTGTAGAACTTTGTGATAGTACAAAAGACGTAGAAAGTGTTACCTAACCTCTTCAAGAGTTTACAAGAGTAGGAAAACAAAATTTAGACACGTTAAGTAATGAGAGAAAAGCATGAGGGGTAATCTGGTTAGGGAAATAGGTTAGGCTGATACAAAGCAAAGAGCAGCAAATAAACAAAAAGCAGCATAAGCAATAAAAGAAATAGATTGGTAAGGACTGACAAGATATTTACAGTTACACAGTGGCCCTCAGAGGTAAGTACCTAACTCAGACCTTGACACTGAGAAGGCTACGCTTATATCTGAAATTTTTGTTTTCCTGACATTGCATCCACCACTTCAACAGTAAATGCATTGTTTATGACTTTATATATTCACAGACATTTGTTTTCTTAAAAATGTAAACAATCTGATACAAATAATGGTTCAACATTGCGAGTTGACATAGAAAACTTTGCATTTCTCAACATTAATTGCCTCTGCCCTAAAAGTTGTTTGTACATCTTTACGTAAGCTCAGGGCTATTTGAAAACAAAGACAAAGACATAAATGAGATGTGTTTCATGTGTAATATTCTAGATAAAATTAACACACTTCATTTATCAATACAAAATAGTAATCTGAACACTGATAACAGAAACATTATTATACATAAATGTCGCATACGTATATTAACAAAAATTGGACAGACAATTCCAGAACTACTTATATTGCTGTTATTTTTACCAAAAATAAAAAATGAACATACATATTATATCTCATAAATATTAATTAAATGAAATTTGTAAAAATGTTTCAGAAATTACATACTTGCCTTTAAATATATGAAAATGTACATCATATTAAGTGTTTATTACTTTACTTTAGGAGTTGCAGTTATCTTTCAGAAGCTAATAAGGCACAACACTTGTAAAATTTCCACAGTAGGCTTAGTTGACATAGTTTTAAAGCAAAGAAACAGAATAATTTTAAATGTTGAATAAAATAGAGTAGTGTCAGTCATAAAAAAGCATTGGAGTCAGACAGGGATTCACATCTTGACTTTAGCATTTTCCTGGTTTTGTGACCATGGAGGAGTCACTAACCTTTTGAACCTCAGTTTTCTCATTTTAAAACATGGCATTAAAAATAGAAACAACCTTATAAAGTTATTGAGGGACTGAATTACATAAAGTATCTACCATTTGAAGTGTTTAGCACAGTCCCTTAGCCCATAACACAAATAGGTTTTCAATAAATAGCTATCAAGAGATTATTTTTAGATTTGAAATTATGGGCATATAGGCTATATATATATATATATATAATCATCCAGTTCTATCATGTATGTGTTATATATGACAAAATACACTGATATAGCCCAACAGTTTCAGCCTATTTTGTTCTTCCACATCATTATAAGCTATAACGTAATATCCATTTTTTCTAAGTTAGAATTTAAAAAGAAAGAAAACCTTAATGGTAGGTTAAATTAAGGGAATTTGTGATCAGTTATGCTCCAGTAATGTCAGTTCGAATTATGAAGTCGTCAACAATTTTTTCTTTGTCAGGTTACTCCCAATCCACCACCCTCATCCTCCTCTAAACAGGGCACTAAAAATGGGAAAGAATATTAAGAGGGGTATAGTGGATATTGCAATGAAGCAGCTGGACTGGAGTGGTGGAAAAGACCCCACGGTTTTTGAACTCAGAGTCTGGTACTTGAATTAAGACTGTGAAAAACGTAGGGGAAGAGGGGACAAGCAACAACAAAGAAACTCTCAGAATTCCCTCTGACTGGTCAGAAAAGTTAACCCACTGTCACCCTCACAGCCAAGGAACCAAGGCATTTTTGTGGAGGGGAATAGATATCTATGTAGAGCCAGAATCAGGAATCAGCCTCTCAAAGCAAGGTATTATTACCACTATGTACCTGAACATACATGAGTATGGGCCTGCCACTGGACTGGCTGGCTGCCTTGACATTGCAAAGTAAAGAGGTTCATGTGACTTCAGAGATTGCCAAACTTAATGCTCTCAACTTCTACTCACAGCACTGTGTCCTGTAATTACTCAGAGAATTTTTTTCTGACCTGTGGAAATCCAGTGCTTTCCTCAGGGCCCTGTCTCAAACTCCCAAGAGGCCTCCCACACAAGACAGGGCCCTGCCCAGATTCCTGGGACTGCAGCTTTGGGCTGAAATTTCCCTTCTTGGAGATGGAGGGAGATACTCTTTTCCTGGCCCTTTCTCCACCCCTCAGGGCTCCCACATCCCCACCCCCCATCATGGCTGTGGTGCTGTAGATTCCTGAGACTACTTCTGACCAATGGGTCTTATACCGGCTGGGAGGAAAAGTGGGGTCCTGAAAACTGTATTTAGAACTCATCCGTCAGGGATTCAGGTAGAGGTGATGAGAGACCGCAAATAGAGAAGGGGGAAAAAATTGGTTAAAAGTGTTTAATATACCAGTAGAGGGGCTGAAATGAGGAGCTACAGGTCTGATATGAAGGTAAAAGCCTCCTTGAAGTTGCCAACCACTGCCCTTCCAAAATCCTTTGCCAAGTTCCATATCTGACCATAACAAAAGGTCTCCCAAGATTAAACCAAGTGCACATTGTTTGGCTTCTTCACACAGATCATGGCCAGGGCTCCTTGTAGCTCCGTGCTTGACCATACTTTAGGTTTCGGATTTTATTCAAGTAAGAATACTAAGGCTAGTTGGATGCTGTCCTGAAGGTGGTGAATCACAGCAGGATGGATACCGGGGTCCTGGAGTGCTAGCCCTCCGCAACTCCCGCCCCGGGGCTCCAATACCCGCTCCTCCTTCACCCTCCTCCTCGCCCGCCCGCTCCTCCCACTGCCTCCGCCTGTCACACTCGGCCCCAGGCGTGGTCCTCCCGCTTCTCTGGCTTCGCTCCCACAGCTCAGTCGGCTGCACTTCCCGCCCTAGCCTTGGTCCGCGGCGCCGCCACCATAGCAGCCCTACTTGGCCTGCACTGGGCTCTGTCTCATCACGCTTTCCTCGCCCGGCCACGCTACCGCCACCGCCACCGCCACCCCCAGCTCTTTCCTCTCCGCAGCGTCTGGGACTCGGCAGGCTCTGCACCCACGGTCATCTCAGCCTTTTGGTCCTTGAGACCCTGCGCTCCCAGCTGACGCGGAGGCGCCGCCATCCCCACCGCCGCCACGGCCAACACGGGTGCCATGCGCCGCCAGCCCCGCCGTGCCGCTGCTGCTGTGGCTCGTCGGCCGTCGCCCTTGGCCCCGCAGCAAACAGGTAGCAGGAAGCGGAAAGCCCCCTCGGTTGAAGCGGGCGCTGGGAGCTCGTCGTCGCGGGGGGCGGAGGCGGCGGTGGACGGAGAGGGACCAATGCTGCCCAAGAAGCAGAAGAGGCCAGCGAAGCGTCGCTCCCTGGCACACTACCTGAGGGGCCGAGAGGTGGGCGCGCGGGGCCGCGCGGGGCTCCTGGGCTTCGAGGGCGAGCTGCGCGGGTACGCGGTGCGGAGACTGCCAGAGCTGCTGACCGAGCGCCAGTTGGCCCTGGGCACCCTCAACAAGGTGTTCGCATCGCAGTGGCTGAACACCAGACAGGTGGTGTGCGGCACCAAGTGTAACACGCTTTTCGTCGTGGACGTGCAGTCTGGCCACATCACACGCATTCCCCTTATGCAGGACAGGGTGCCTGGACTGGGCCGGGCCCAGCCAGGCTGTGGCATCCACGCCATTGAGCTGAATCCCTCCAAGACGCTATTGGCCACCGGGGGTGAAAATCCAAACAGCTTGGCTATCTATCAGCTTCCCACCTTGGACCCCGTGTGCCTGGGTGACCGCCACGGCCACAAGGACTGGATCTTTGCTGTCGCCTGGCTGAGTGACACAGTGGCTGTGAGTGGCTCCCGAGACGGCACCGTGGCGCTGTGGAGATTGGACCCGGACATGTTCGATGGCAGCATTGCCTGGCACAAGGATGTGGGGCTCCCTGTGTATGTCCACATCCGACCGAGGGATGTGGAGGCTATCCCCAGGGCCAGCACCAACTCCAGTAACCGCAAAGTGCGAGCCCTGGCCTTCAGTGGCAAGAACCAGGAGCTGGGAGCAGTGTCCCTGGATGGCTACTTCCACCTGTGGAAAGCCCGGAGCACTCTTTCCAGGTTACTGTCCATCAGGCTGCCCTACTGCCGAGAGAATGTGTGCCTAACCTACTGTGATGAGTTGTCCCTGTACGCAGTAGGCTCCCAGTCCCATGTTTCTTTCCTGGATCCCCGTCAGCGCCAGCAGAATATCCGGCCTCTCTGTTCCCGTGAGGGTGGCACAGGAGTGCGCTCCCTGAGCTTCTACCAGCACATCATCACTGTGGGCACGGGCCATGGCTCACTGCTCTTCTATGACATCCGTGCCCATAAGTTCCTGGAGGAGAGGGCCTTGGCCAGCCCAGGCTCCTCTCCAGGGTCTTCAGGGAGGAAGCTCAAGCTCACTTGTGGCAGAGGCTGGCTCAACCAGGATGACCTCTGGGTGAACTACTTTGGGGGCATTGGAGAGTTTCCCAATGCGCTCTACACCCACTGCTACAACTGGCCTGAAATGAAGCTCTTTGTGGCCGGAGGTCCTCTCCCTTCAGGCCTCCATGGAAATTATGCAGGCCTGTGGAGCTAAGGACTATAGCCTTGCTCTCAAAGTGCACAAATTTGCCTTTAAGTTTCATCTTATGTTCCTTCTTCATGCTGCATTTGTGCTTTTAACTCTGCATTGCTTTTGTTTTGCACGTGCAACCAGCCCAACTTACCTGTGTTTACTGTCTTAGGGTGAGAGGGAGCAAGAGACCACAAGTAGTCCTTGGCAATCAAAACTTGACTATAAAACTTTTATGCACCTTTTCCAGCAACACTGTCTTCTTATACAATGAATTTGGGCTAAATCCTAAATGATTAGGATCACTCTCTTTGAGTGATTCACTTATGCCTTTTTTTTTTCACTTATGCCTTTTCTTTTTTTGATACAGACATTGTCCTTGTTACCACTTAATAATTTAGTTTTATCAGTATTTCAAAAGTAGGCTCAAGATCTTTTACACATTTCAGAAGTATGTTATTTTGGAAAAATGTCTGTTACAAAGTCTCTTTTGGGCTTGTCTAAGAAATGACTCATCATCTATACACCTACTCCTATTAGAAAATGCAGTTCAAGTTTCAGATTGCCACCATTTGGGATTGTGTTTCATTTGAATGTTGGACACTCAATGTTTTCTGTTTTTATATTGTTGGTGCATAAAATGCTTTACAGATATGCTCTTTTAGGTAAATCTTTCAATGTTATTTGTGCTATTAATCAACAATTTTTATTATTCAGTAAAATGTTAGCATCACTATCCCCAGGCCCTCAGCCTTCTTTTTTAAAGCTTCTATATTGTGGTCTGTTTTCATGGGTAGAATTTATGTTACAGATTTTCAGAGCTAATCAAACCTGGCAGTACAATCAAGGAAGTATTTTAGGTAGTAAACATTTCCTTAAAGTTCATGCAGCCATTTACAGTAAAAAGTAAACAATTGTTCTCAGAGTAGGTCTTGTTGATTTTTTACATTATATACATGGATAATTCTTTTATCTGGATCAAGTATGTGATTTTTTACAGAAAAAATAAAACATGGTTAGCATCTTAGCAGTTAACTTGGAGACTAAAGTTTTTAATGCTTTATTTTTTTAATTGTGCTTTTAGGGCAATTAGGAATTTATCTAGTTATGTAGGTATTTATATAAATCAAAATTTTCCAGGAGATACTCTGAAGCTGAAACATAAACTATGCACACATTGCTTTGTACATCTGTTTTGAAAAGAAAACTTATAGGTTACAAGATTAAATATCATCTTGAATATTTTATATAAATATACTTGGTACAAGTTAGGGTGGTTAGGTATCTTTGTGAAGATGATGTAACAAACTGCCTTTCATTTACACAATTATATATTTCATACCTATAACTACTTACATACATTATGTACTTTTATATGAGTTTATATATGTTACTTATGACTTGTGAGAAGGCATAGATACATGCCATTTTACGTATGTAACTATGTCGCATATTTTGAACTACATATATAAAGTTGTACCATTATTCTAACTTAGTCTTTATTTTTGTTTAGTTTTATGCCAAAAGAACTTTAATACATGCACATAACAAACAGTCATAATATATGAAATATGTAAAATCAAAAAACAGTCTCACACCCCAGGATCCCTAGCCTCCTGCTCTCGATCCACCACTAGTACATTTTGTATGTTTATACATTTAGAAATAGTGATACATATACATGGATATATGTATTTATATGCAGGTTTTATGGGAATAACATTTGTTATATGTGTCTGTGTCTTTTTAATCACAAAATCTTAGAGTTTTTTTCTTATACACATATACTTAGTTGTTAATATGTACTCTTCTACTGTATAGTTTGCATATACTTTATTTGTTCATTATACCTTTAATACATATTTATGTTGGTTCTTGTTTTGTGTTACTGGAATCTGTCTTGCAGTCATTACTTAGGTGTATACATCTTTGTGCTAACATGTAAGTATATCCACAGGATAAATTCCTAGAAATGGAATTGCTGGGTCAGTGAATAAGTTCATTTTATAATTCATTGCCATTGCCAAATCACCCTCCAAAAAATTCCTACCAACTTAACTTTTTATGATTAATGTATACATGACTACTTTACTACCCCTTTGCCAACAGTGTGCCTTAAAATTCTGTGCTCTTTCCCAATCCGATTTCCACTAGATCTTGTTTTTTTTTTTAAGCCACTGTGGATAAATTAATTAGATTTTTGCTCAGAGTAGCAAGTAGGTCCTGATACAAAGATCAAGGAAATTGCAAAAATGGGACAAACAATAAAAATACTGTTAACCAAAGGAAGAGAGTACTTACAGTTCAGGCATACATACTTGAAGATGGATTAAACAAGAGTATCCTTAGATACTTAGCTAGTAGGTTTTCTGTGTCTATTGCACTTTGTTTTAAGTCAGTGGTTCTCAACCTTCCTAAAGCCGCAGCCCTTTAATACAGTTCCTGTGAGTCATGACCCACAGGTTGAGAATGGCTGGTTTAAGTCATAGCCAAGCATTCAAATATCACTGAAGAAAATCCAAGAAAATGCAAGCCTTAACTAGGATAGCAGAAATAGGTAACTTATCAGAAATATAAGAAGAAATAAAAAGAACAAATATTAATTGGTATTTCATGCGGAGGATGATGAAAACCAAAACAGTAAACATTCAGGTGGACTCTCAGGCTCTGACTAGAACGTAAATGAATAGTGGCAAAAAAATAAATATGAAAAATAGACATAGAGGGTACAGGTGTTGAGCGATTAATTCAATTTGGGACATACTAAATTTGAGATACGTACGTGATATCAGGAGAAAATCCCCAGTGAAAAACTGGATTGTATACCCTAGGATATGAATTTACACTGCTGAAAAGATGAGTACTATGAAATGCAAGGAAACTCTTCCTTTTAGGGGAAATCAGAATGAAAAAGTCTATCAAGCATCCTAAAAAGTATTGAAAAGGGGCAGGGAGGAATGAAGAAAATAGGAAAGACTTATTTTACCCAAATGCTATGATTTTATCAGCTTGATAGCAAAACATGTGTCTTTTTTTGTTTGTTTTTTTGTTTGTTTTTATAGAGACAGAATCTCACTTTGTCACCCTGGTAGAGTGCCATGGTGTCACACAGCTCACAGCAACCTCCAACTCCTGGGCTTAGGCAATTCTGCCTCAGCCTCCTGAGCAGCTGGGACTACAGGCATCCGTCACAATGCCCAGCTATTTTTTTGTTGCAGTTTGGTCGGGCCAGATTCAAATCCACCACCCTGGGTATACGGGGCAGGCGCCCTACCCACTGAGCCACAGGCACCATGAGCAAAATATGTTTTGATACTGAAATTATAAAGATTTTGAGTCTGTACCTGGGAGTCACAAAGGATAGGTTTTTTTCCCAGATAATCTTTCTAAATATTTCCCTAGGACTCCATAGGATAAGGTGACCAGATTTTAACATTGGTAAAGCGGGACACCATTGGAGGGGTGGGTTCTTTTTTTTTTTT
>NW_003852786.1:135764-147305 GCF_000181295.1 Otolemur garnettii
GGAGTAGGGAGTTTACATTAGCCTTTGCATTTCCAAATGAAGTTACATTAACCTCTTCATTCCCAAATAGAGTTACATTAACCTTTTCAGCAGCCTAAAACCATATATTCCCTTCCCTGTTGTCCCACCTTTCCCTACCTTGTCATGCATTCTTTCCAAAAATTGAGACTTTTTAAAAACACTGTAGGACGTGGGACAAATTGTTAAAAATCCAGACTGTCCTGCCAAAAGTGAGACATCTGGTCACCTTACCTTAGGACAACTCTTTTTTGTCTACTAGTTAGACTTTTTCATTGTTCAATTGATGGTCCACGGCTAGAGAATGAAAATTCAGACCTAGCTCACACAGCAAGACTGTAGAGTTAGTGATTTCTGCACCATTTATCCTGCTATGCCCAGTACCCTGGTGGCACCAATGTTCCTGGCAGCATCACAGAAGTGGAATATCATCTACTGTATGCTATTTGTCTGTGCTTGAGTTCTCACCTCAATGCCACAAGAGTAGGTCTCTGCCGATTTCCCCAGTTTGCCAAAAGGAAAATGTGGTATCCAGAAGAGAATGCTCTTTTACTCAGTATCATTATCAAAAAAGGACAAATACAATAGATTAGAAGTGAGAAAGAAGAGATAATCACAGGCACAGATTAATGTATTAAGTAAAAGTAAAATCTGTGTGAAAAAAATTACCAGAAGATAACAAATAACCAAACATCCTAAGAAAAGAATCCAGACTGGAGAATTAATCCTAAAAAATTGTGAATATTATTTTTCTAAAACTTTTTCTTTTGTTCAGGAATGTCTCACACATAAGCATACAATGGACTTGCAAGCTTTTTGATGTCATGAGTAAATTATTTCGTGTTGTCAAGGAAAATTTAACTTTGAGCTCCTTCAGAGTACAGAAATAAAAAGCTTAGTATTTTCTATACTAGGCTAGAAAAATTTTTTAAAAGTCTAAAAATAAACAAAACAACAAATAAATTTTACACACACACATATATATGTACATATATGTGTATATATATATATAGAGAGAGAGAGAGAGAGAAAGACAGAGATGCAACTTATTCTTTAAAAACAAAAAATAAACTATACTGTGGCAAAGTGAATTTAGTTCCTAGAATGCAAGAAGTATTCCCTATTAAGAAATCCAGTATTTCTTTATGGCTGCACAGTATTCCATAGACTTTACCTCCTTCATGTTTACATGGATGGAGCTGGAAAATATTCTTCTTAGCAAAGTATCTCAAGAATGGAAGAAAAAGTTTTCAATGTACTCAACCCTACTATCAAACTGATAGTTAGCTATCAGAGGAAAGCTATAACCCAAGTTAAACTCAAGAATACGGGGAAAAGGGAGAGGGAGGGAAGGGGACGGGGGAGGATGGGTCAAGGTATGGGTAATGTTGGGATCATGCCTATGATCTATCCTACAAGGGTACATGTGAATCTCTGTAAATGTGGAATATAAATGTCTTAACACAATGACTATGAGAATGACATGAAGGCCCTGCTGGCCAATTGGATGAGAATGTTTCAAATTGTATATGGAACTAACACACTGTACCCCATGATAGTATTAATGTGCACAAGTATGATTCAATAAAAAAAAAGAAATTCAGTATTGTAATGCATCATATTAAAAAGTCAAATGAAAAGATTCACATGATCAGATCAATAAATTCTAACAAATGATTTAATAAAACCCTACTAGAATTCTGCTAAAATTCTTATTGAACTATGAGGAAATACATTCCTCATATAGTAAGAGTGTGTGTGGGTCTGTGTGTTTTATTTCAAACTCCAGTCATAATATAAACATGAAAGAAACCCCAATGAAAGTAAGAAACAAAGCAGAAGACTCCCCAAATCAGCAGTATTTAATATTGGTATTAACATTTCCAAATACAGCAATTAGAAAAGATAAAAAATAGATATAAGTATTAGAAAAGAGAAGGCAGTTATAATTATTTCCAGATAATTTGAATGCAAAAACAAAAAATACCAAGGATCCAACTGAAAAAAAAATATTACGAACAATAAAATAATTGTAAGATGTTTAGTTTTGAAATTAATACAGTAAAAAATCAACAATTCTTTAGTTTCAGTTTTTCACTTATTAAGCAAGTATTTTTTGAATGCTTACCATATATCAGGCACTGTTATAAGTACTAGAGATAGCCTGCTGAAGAAGACAAATAAGCCATGCCCTCATAAGACTTACAGTCCACTAAGAAGGAGATAGATAATAAACAGATAAACAAATAAACATACAGCATGTAAGATAGCTATAAATTTTAATTTTCTTATTTTTTTAGAGAGAGAGTCTCACTTTGTTGTCCTCAGTAGAGTGCTGTGACATCACAGCTCACAGTAACCTCCAGCTCTTGGACTTAGGCGATTCTCTTGCCTCAGCCTCCCAAGTAGCTGGGACTACAAGTGCCCACCACAATGCCCAACTGTTATTTATTGTTTTTTTTTTTCTTTGGTTGCAGTTTGGCCAGGGCTGGGTTTGAACCCACCACCTTCAATATATGGGGCTGGTGCCCTACTCACTGAACCACAGGTGCCACCCAAAGTTAGTTATTAATGTTAACAAACGAGTCAGGTGAAAGATTAGGGGTTAGGAGCTCAGACAGAGATGTAGTTTTAAATAAAATCATTAGTGAAAGTCTTGTTGATAAGTTGACATTTAAGCTGATATCTGAAGAAAGTGACAGATTTAATCATGTATCTATATCAGATAGGGCTGGGAAAAACAAACACAGAAGTCTGAGGTGAAACGATGCTCAATATATTTAAAGAGCAGAAAGGAGACCAGTGTAGTTGGAACAAAATGGAGTGATGAAAGGATCAGAGAACCCACATCATGTAGAGATCTGTAGGCAATTATAAGAACTTGGATTTTAATCTGAGTGAATTGAAAGCCCAATGAAGTTTTTAAACAGGGATTTATCTATTAAAAGGAAAACTGAATGTTGTGTAGATAGCATACTGTAGGAAAAAAAAGATGGAGAAGGAGTGGACTCTGTTAGTAGGTTACTGAAATAATCTACATTAAGGTAATGGTGGCTATATGCAAAACTAATCAATATAAAAATTCAGTGGATCTTCTGCTTCAAACTGACAAACATTAGGATATCTTGGAAGCGGCAGTAAAGGATATTTAAATGGAATAACTCCATGGTAGGGCAATAAATAAGAAAGAGTTCCATTATCAGATCAGAAAGTTTGGCAATGTTATGAAAAACAAAAAATAGACTCTTTGACAGGTAAAACTGAGAAAAGTTACAAAAAGTCTGAGATATATCTTTGAGAATGTTACCTTTTAGATGGGAACCATTCTTCATAGAGAAGTTTCCCCTAAGGCTCGAAGCTATGCTTTGACACACATTAATAGCAGAAGTGGTTTGTGAGTGTCAAGCACTATTGGAGGACTGTGCGTGGATGGATTTGGCCATTTGAACCCTTCCCCAAATAATGGAATACTATATAGTTGTTGAAATATTGGATCTAGTTCCTTATGTACTGACATGGAGTACTGTTCTTAATATTATTGTTAGGTGAATTAAGCAAATTGCAAAGCAGTTGCATATTATAAACTCATCTTGTTTAAAAATAGGAGGCAGAGGAGAGGAAGATGCACACAGCATGCATAAGAATATATACAAAAATGTTTTAACAGTTAACCTCAAGGGAAAAACATAATGAAGGCACATTTTAAATGGTCTGATTAGGGTAGGGAAGAGAAGAAAGATAGAAGAAAGAAATGCTCGGCACCTATAGGCCAGCCACATACACGGGACAAACACAAACCCAGCCCAGGCCTGCCAAATGACAACTGCAACCAAAAAACAGCCAGGCACTGTGGCGGGTGCCTGTAGTCCCAGCTACTTGGGAGGCTGAGGCAAGAGAATCGCTTAAGCCCAAGAGTTTGAGGTTGCTGTGAACTATGACGTCACAGCACTCTACCCAGGGTAAAATAGTGAGACTCTGTCTCAAAAAAAAGAGAGAAAGAAAAGAAAAGAAAGAAATTATTTGTGGTGTTGAATGCTGCAGGGAGCTGAAATAGGCTCAGATAAGGAACATTCATTGGTATGCAATATGGAAATTATTGGAGGCCTTTTGCCGGAACAGCTGCATTGATTCTCTCCACGAAGGGGGAAAGAATTCAATGTTTCTCAAAATTGATCATGAAAGCTATTCTTCCATGAACATCTCACAGGACTGTGATTTTTTTCTTCTCAATTCTTCAAACAAGTCAATTTTAGATAAATAGTGTAAGAATTAGCCAAGCACTGCCTCATAGTGTCTGCAGAGTAATAACATAAATGTTCCTGATCCAGATTCATGGCAAAGAGAAGAAATTACTCCACTAATTCAAAAATGTATGGTTTTGTTTAACCTTTTGGAATACCAATCTCCAGCAATTCACATCCAGAGGCTAATTTGAAGAACCTACATCACTAGAGAGTTCTTGTTTGCTTAATATATATTTTTTCTTTAAACATTTCTGCTTATTATATGACCAAAATTTTGAGTATTGACACTAAAATGTTCATCAATCTTACGTAGTCTTACATTCCCAGCTACAATTCTGGAGGTGGGAAGGAGAGTAATTTTAGCCAAGAAAAGAGACCAATAAATAGCTCTCAGTCATTTCTATAACACTTAAGTCCATTTCTATCTTTGATGTTCTGAGCTTGAAATAAGACCAACCCTATACTACATTAATCTAACTTCTGACAAAAAGGAGAATCTTACTATGATTATATATAGGGACAAAGATAAAAATAATCACTCATAACTCTACAAAGGTATATTGAGTCTGTAGCCACAGAGAGAAAGAACATACTTCATAAATTCTTCTATTCTCAATATTAGAAATTGAGCACTGTTAGTACACAAAAGCATATTTACTGCCCATATCTCTCTAATGTTAAACAAAGGACTTAATCTAGACGTTTTGGCTTATAAAGGGTTAAAATCAATGCATGTGTCTTCATTTAAATATTACACATGCAGAACATTGAGAATATAAAACTAGACAGAGATATAATAAGCAAAATTGCTCACTTGTCTTGCTTTTCCCTAGTTTTATCCAATAATTATTCATAATATTGCCACATTCCATAATAGCTGGTTGATTTAACTATAAGTAGATGAGTCAATTCATTGAGGGGAAAAAACATTCAGATTAGTGATTTAGACTCATGTAGACAATACCACCAATTAAATAAAATGAATAGTCTCTCCTCCAACCCATCTGGCTGTTTTGACTTTGGCAACCTGAGAGTATAATATTATTCTAGAAAAACAAATATTTACTATGGAATAAAATAAAAGACTGAGATCATGGATGAAAGAATCCTCCTTATAAAAGGGAACTTCCATAAGCAAAAGAGCAGAGATAACATAATAGGATCAGAACCATCTTCTGAGGAGGAACATTAGACAGAGACATATTAACTGACCTTCAAGATCACAACAGAATAATGATTCTTGTGTCACATCCATATACATATATATATTAGCTAGTGTATCACTTTGCCTGTGAAGGAATTATATTATTAGGCTTCTTTATTGGGATCTTTATCTTTGTGTGGATGTTCACATGTATAAACACATGCATCCAGACAGAGATTAACTATTTTAAATGTAAGAAGCTCAATGTAATGTCTTATTAAAATCTTGAATCTTCTTTGTTTTACTTTATAACTCTCTGTGGGTGAGTCACCCAGTCTCAAAATGAAAAACACAAGTCAAACTAATGGCTGAGCACTGCAGTTACCTACAACATCTCTTATTGTTGGTGTACTTTTTTCCCCAATTTTCTGTGCTGAGTATTGAGTAATGAATGTTACTTAGCACTGTCATTCTTCCAGAATATTTAAACAGTTTAAAATTTTAAAATTTTCAAAGCTGTGTAACTACCATATTTTCATTTTACCTCAATATTTTGACTTGTTTCTCAGATAAAGCAATTAGTCTGGCATTGGAAATGTCAACCATTAAGGTAGGAAGTCTATACTATGCATTACATAGTGCTTACAGGAAATCGAGTGGGAGAAATGACTACTTTTCAGAATTGCACTGTCCATTAAACTTCTCCTAAGGTCACTTCTTATATATGTGTAATAGGAGAAAAGAAAATGGTAAATCAATCTGACAATTTGCTCATCTCTTATTGTTACATGGTCATATAGAATATATGGCCAAGAGCAGGATTAATAAATGATGAAATTTTACTGATCTATAAAGATGGTTAAAAATCATCCAGTCTAATATTTATTTTTATGGATGACCATGTTTTTAATAGTAGTTATTTAAAATGTGATTCCTAACTTCTTAATATTTAAAATAACAAAATGTACAATAACAAAAACTCATGTTTCTACCATCTAGAGTTAACTGCTGTTACTTGATCTTTCTTATATTTACAAAGACAGTAAAATCATGGATCAGGTTGAAGCCCCCTTTGAACATGATAAATTCCCTTCTCACCTCCCCGAGACAAACACTACAACAGTTCAGTATCCTATCTGTCTAATTCATGTCTTATATTGTTGTATATTTATATTTTCTTAAATAACACTTACATGGTGATTACCATGTGATTGACAGTTTTTAACATTTCCAAAGATTTGTTCATTTCATCCTCATAGTAATCTAAATTTTATATATAACTATTTTACAAAGGAGTTATTAAGCAACTTTCCCAGGGACATGGAGCTAATGAGATGGACACTTGCATTTGGAGTCTAGTCATACATATGTGTCTCTCCATCTAAAATATATAGAATAAATTTTATTCATTTTATGTACTATAAACATTTAAATAAAATATATGCTGAGCTCCTTCAGCAATTTGCTCTTTTTTTCATGCAATATTATGTATTTGATATCTACTCATGATGATATGTGTATGCATCTGTATTGTTCATTTTAATCACTGGGTCATCTATTATATGAATATATCACATTATGTATATATCTACTATGGTTTGAAAATGTGTCTTCCAAAATTCAGGTGTTGTCAATTTGATAGTATTAAGAGGTGGGTGGGGCCGTTAGGAGGTGTTTATGCCATGAGGGCTCCTCCCTAGTAAGTGGGATGAAGGTCCTTAAAAAAAGAGGCTTGCAATATTACAGCACACAAATCTGAAAAAAATGTTTTGTAATGTGAACATGATAGCTACTCTATATTTCTTAAAATATAAAGGAAATTATATATTCTGATATATAATTATATGTTGTATATATAATATATATTATTGTTGTTATTGTGATATTGCTGTTTCATGGAATGTGTATATTTCTAATTTACTCCAAGTTGCCAAAAATGAATTTTAACCCTGCTATGGTAGTGGAATTCTGGTGATTCAGCTTCCTTGGACATACTTCTTCCTTTGGTAATACAGATTCCTAGGTGTGTAATTAAAATATCAAATCAGTTGATTTTAGAAAGAGGACATTATTTGTGATGGTTCTGATTCAGTCCTGTTAGCTTTTATAAAACATTGAGCTCTTCCTAAAGAGAAAAAAAAATCCTGAGAAATATTTGACACAGAGAGCGACTCTCTTGATTGATTTGAAGATAGATGGGTGACATGAATAGGACCTGAGGGTTGCCTCTAGGAGCTGACAGTGACCCCAGGCTTCAGCCAACAAGAAAACAGAAATTTCACGTCTGTAATCTCAAGGAACTTAATTCTGCCAAAAACATGAAGAAGCTTGTAAGCAAATTCTTTCCCAGAGTTTCCAGATAAGAACTCAGATGGCCAAAGTACTGATTACACACTTGTAAAACTGAGCCCTTTAAAACTCTGAGCCTGGATTCTAACATACACTGACTTCACTTCTGACCTACAGGAGCCTGAGGTAATAAATGGGTATTGTTTTTTACTCTTACCAACAGTTTATCAAATTTCCTTTTCCCTCACATGCTCATCAACACTGGATATTGTATTATATTTTAATTTTTGCCAATCTGATGGACAAGGCATATTATTGCTTTAATCTGAATTTCCTTGTTTACTAACAAGATCATTATATAGATAATAAAAATGAAACCAAAGAGTGTGATTATCCATGGCATGAAGGTAATTAAGAAGCAGAACAAGGATTCAAAGTTTGTATTAATGAAATATTATATGTTATTCATTTTAAACTCAACTAAAGCAACTTTTATGTCATAAGCATTCAATAAATATAAAGGGAATAAATGCCTTACATCTACAAAAACTTTAAACACTGCACTGTTAATAAACTTTGTACCTTAAAAATGATCGAATGAAAAGATGGCTCTGATGAGGAAAGGACTAATTTTATAGTTCGTTTTTTACTTTTCACTTATTTACATTTTAATTTCAGGCTAATGTGAGAGTAAAAACAACTAGGTTACAATGTTTGCATTTGTGATGTAGAGTCCCTCTTGCAGTTGTGCCCTGCTCCCAAGAGGTGTGTGACATACCCTTACTTTTTTGGGAGCACACCAATTCCTTTCCCTCCTTCCCTCTCCTCCCTCTCTCATTTCTCCTCCCCCACCTTGAATCAAATTCAGTTTTTCTTTCATTTGGGCATGCATTATATCATCTACTGGCTTCATATTAGCATTAAGTACATTGGATAATTTATGTTCCATTCTTATGATACTTTATAAAGAAGAATGTGCTTCAACTCCATCTGGGTTAATACAAAAGATATAAAGTCTCCACCTTTTTATGACTGCATAGTTCTCCGTGGTATACATATACCACAGTTTGTTAATCCATTTCTGGGTTGGTGGGCATTTAGGTTTAGTCTACATCTTGGTTATTGTAAATTGAGCTATGATAAACTATCTAGGGCAAATGTCTTTATGATAAAATGACTTTTCTTTTTCCTGGGTTGATGTTGAGCAGTAGGATTGAGGGGTCAAATGGGAGGTCTAATTTGAGTTCTGTGAGGATTCCCCATACTTCTTTCCAAAGAGGCTGCATTTTATGTTCCCACCAACAGTGTAAAAGTCTTCCCTTCTTTCTGTATCTGCACCAGCATCTGCAGCTTTGAGAGTTTATGATGTGGCTTATTCTAACCGGGGTCAGGTGGTTTCTCAGGATCGTTTTGATTTATATTTTTCTGATGATTATGGAGGATGAGCATTTTTCCTATGTTTGTTAGCCATTTGTCTTTCTCAGAGAAGGTCTGCTCATGTCTCTTGCCCAGTAATAGATGGCGTTGTTTGCTCTTTTTTTGTTGATTAATGTGAGTTCTCTGTAGATTCTGGTTATCAACCCTTTGTCAGCTTTGTAACATGCAAATATCATTTCCAGTTCTGAAGGTTGTCTATTGTTTTACATAAAAACCATCTTGTTGACTACAATTTTACTAACCATCAAAACTGCTACTGTCAAACAATCATGCATCATTTCTTAATTCCCTTTCCATTCACAATTAAACAACAGAATGCTAGAACCTGAATGGATAAATATGCCATATGTATTCAATACTATATTTACAGTGGTTAATAAGTAATTGCTACCCAAGTATGCTTGCCACCCAATTATGTATTTGTTGTGCTTTGAAAATATATAGTAGTAGAATGTCTATTTTTTGGACAATAATAATAGGAAACATTTGTAAACTACAATTCATTTGCTGAAAGTCACAGGTTTCCTTGTTTATTTCATCAGTCTGATAATATCCTGAGTATTGTATGCTAATTGTATCTTTCTTTTCTTTTCTTTTTTTTTCTTGACAGATTCTCACTATGTCACCCTGGGTAGAGTGCTGTGGCATCACAGCTCACAGCAACCTCAAACTCTTGGGCTGAAGTGATTCTCTGGCCTCAGCCTCCAAAGTAGCTGGGACTTCAGGTGCCTACCACAACACCTGGCTATTTTTTGTTGCAGTTGTCATTGTTGTTTAGCTGGCCTGAGCCAGGTTTGAACCCATCACCCTCCGTGTATGTGACTGGTGCTGTAACCACTGTACTACCAGAGCCAAGTCTAATTGTATTTTTCCATGCAAAAATAAATATTGACATATTATTAAACAATAAAATAAGAATGGAAAACTTTAAAATTATAATAACTATTAACATGTTAAAACCTGTAATAAGTATACTGCTTTTGTCAGTGAGTCCCAAATATAATTGAATATTGGCAGAGATTGGACAGAGCTCCTATCTGTTGCTAACCATTAGGAAATAAGCCTAAGTGAGTTTATAGGTTTCAAGCTGATGCATGGACATAACAGGGCTTAAGTCATTCTAGATTATGCTTTCTCTATTAGCCTTTACATCAGAAAGCCAGTCATATCTAGTCTAGGATGACTCATGGAACTTTTTCATCAGGTTATGTGTTGTCTTACTTCTTATCTTAAAATTCTCAAACTGTAATTTTGCAAAAGTTCCCTTCCCTGCCCTGGCAGCTGGTAGCAACTGACTCTCTCCATCCCCGAAGCCCTACCATCATTACACCATTTTCACAAAGATTCTTTTAGTACTGTGACTCCAGCTGCCAGCAGTTTAGGACAGATAGAATGACTGAGACCTTAGGATCCAGTATAATGTGGTACCCGAGTCCTGCCCTCCCCAGGATATAGTTAGACCTGGACAGCAGGAAAGCTACCAAATGGACTAAAAGCCACCATAGTCATGAAACATGTGCCAAACAGACTGCCAGCCATATGAGCTCACACATGCCTACAGCCTGAATAATAGCTGTTCTTACAGCAACCCTACCCCACTACAGAGGACTACCAGGTCATTTGGCCCCATGTGTCCACATTCACCCAAACTCAGTCTGACAGCTTCATCAAGGGCAGTCCTACCTCCCTTGAAAGACTGCCACAAGGCCACCTGGCATTGATGTGCGTGTACCCAGTCTGAAAGCCAGTTTGGCTCTTTCCAGTAGTAATCCAACTCACCAGACAGATTGTTTTGCCTAGGCCCAGCCCACCATCCAGTCTGCTGGAAAGCTTGACAATTTGATTGTAATGCCCCTCAGAAAGGATATTTTAGAGTTGAATCTGATTGCTAACTTTTGAGCTTCCTGAATCTGGATGTCCATGTCTCTCTTAATACTTGGAATGTTTCCAACTATCATTTTGCCAAATAGGTTTTCTCTGTCTTTCTCTAACTCAATTTTCAGATGGAAAATACATAGGTGCATAGCTCGTTGGCCTTCAGTGACCACATGCTTCTAGCCCAACAACCAGCCTGTTGCCTCCACCTGTGGCAAAACAATGTCACCATCATAACAAGCTACTGAAGCTAGGTAACTGAAATGATAGTAGATGTCATTAGCAAAGATTATAGCTATAGAAGCTTCACACAGGCAACAGTTTTAAGTCAACTCTGACCCAGAAACAATGCATCACACTCAACTGGCATAGCTAGGACTCAGCTACATGAAAAATTCTCCCCTACAAAGAAGCTACTCTATAAAATGGGGGAAAAAAGCAACTATTACACTAGGTACACAGATATCACTGTAGGGGTACAAGAAACATGAAAAAGCAAGAAGATATGACATCCCAAAATATCTCCATAAATCA
>NW_003852786.1:147377-149562 GCF_000181295.1 Otolemur garnettii
AAGTCTATGGCAGTTATCGACACCATTAAACAAACACATTTTTATTCTATAAGATTTCCAGAGGGAAAAGAGATAGAGAAAGGCAGAGAAAACCTATTTTGTGAAATAATAGTTGAACACATTCCAAGTATTAGGAGAGATATGGACATCTAGACTCAGGAAGCTCAAAAGTTAGCCATAAAATTAAACCCTAAAATATCTTTTCTGAGGAGCATTATAATCACTATCAAAAGTCAAATACAAAGAAAAAACTCTAAAAGATTCCCAAGAAAAGCATCAAATTACATATGAGGGAATGCATACTAAGTATCAGGTGATTTCTTAGGAGAAACGTTGTAGTCTAGGAGAAACATATGCAAAATGCTAAAAAAAGAAAAAAAGAAAAAACTGTCATCCAAGAATACTATATGCCCCCAAGCTATGTTTTAGAAATTAAGAAAAAGTAAATACTCTCCCCAACAAGGAAAAGTTGTCATCACCATTAGGCCAGTCTTATAAAAAATGCAAATAGTAATAGAACATTACAACTGGACAAGAAAAAATGATAATTCCTGTCATGAAAACACATAAAAGTTTAAAACTGATCAGTAGAAAGAAATTCATAATTCATACCTCAGTGATACAATGGTATTTTATAGTATAAAGATTTAAAGTAAAAATAGCCAAAAACAATAGCTACAATTAGCACATGAGGAATACACAATTGAGAAAGAAGTAAATTAAAGAAATAAAAATATAAATTTGTGGGTGGAATGGAAGAAGACAAGAATCACTATATACGACCCAAGTTAAGTTGTTACTAACTTAAAACAGCCATACCTAATCAAATGGACTTTTAGCTAAAACTCTAAAAAGTGAGAGAAAAAGTAATTATATAATAACAAAGAGATCAAATCAGCAAGAGAAAAAAGTTTGGAAATATGATTATTTCAATAGATGCAGAAAAAGTATGTGAAAATTTTTAACATCTTCTGGCTAAAAAAAATACAAAGTTCTTACAAATTCGGTATAGAGAGTATGTATCTCAACACAATAAAAGTCATAGAGGACAAAATTCCAGTTAATATCATACTAAATGGGAAAAGTATAAAAACTTTTTCCTTTAAGATCAAGAATAAAACAAAGATGCCAACTTTCACCACCACTTACATTCAAATACTTCCTGAAGTCCTAGTTCTAGCAATTAGGAAAGATAAATAAAAATAAAAGGCTTCCAAATTGGAAAACATGTCTAATTGTGCTGTTTGCAGATTACATGATCTTATATATAGACAACCCTAAAGATCTCACCAGAAAACTGTTATAACTAATGAACAAATTCAGAAAATTTGCAAAATACAAAATCAGCATAGAAAAATCAATAGTGTTTCTATACACTAATGGTAAACTATCTGAAAATGAGGTCAAGAAAAAAAAGCCTATTTATAATAGCTACAAAAACAAGATACTTTAGAACAAACTTAACCAAAAAGTGAAAGATCAATTAAGTGAGATCTATAAAACTTTGATAAAAGAAATTGAAGGGGACACAAACACATGAAAAAATAGCTCATGTTCATAAAATGAAAGAATTCATATTATTCAAATGGCCACACTACCAACTCAATCTGCAGTGATAATGCAATTTCTATCAAAATACTAAGGAAATTCTTCACAGAAATTTAAAAAAATCCTGAAATTCATATGTAAATACAAAAGACCCTGAGTAGCTAAAGTAACCTGGAGCAAAATGAACAAAATTGGAGGCATCACACTATCTGACTTCAAAATACTACCAATAACCAAACTACCATGTACTCTACCCAGGTAACATAAACTAAATAAATAAATTAATTATTAATTAATTAAATAACAATTCAATCAGAATATAGGCAAAAGACAGGAAGAGACAGTTCACTGAAGATACACAGATGATTAATAATCACAGGAAAAGGGGGAAGAGTGAAGATGGCTGACAAGAAGAAGCTTTTGAAAGAGGCACCTGTCCAGAAGGAGAGATATTGGACTGAAGTGGACTCAGAGAAGTCAAAGATGGGGATACGACAGCAGAGAGAAGAAAGTGAGATCCACATTGTCCCTGCTGAGCCAAGCATCAGGGCCAAGAAAGAAGAAAAAAGACAACAAAGATAAGGTATGGACCAAGCAGCTGAAAGGTGCTCATTGACAAGAAGACAGGAGACCCTCT
>NW_003852786.1:149702-152892 GCF_000181295.1 Otolemur garnettii
ACAAAAGTGAAGAAATATGTGAGCACACAGCTCACATTCTCCCATATCCTGAAGGACTTCCCCTAATAGAATCTGGAGTATTTGGAGAGTTTGCCGGGAGGCCTGGGTATTGTGTGGGCCACTGAGCTACAGCATAAAAACAGTGGCACCACAGTTTTAACTTTGGCGTGGAGAGGCAAAACTTTCTGAACCCTCTTTTCCACTAGGAAAGGACTTTCTATAGCCCCTTGAGAATTCTTAGACAGATTTGCCAGTGGATTTTTGTTTTCTGCCTACCTGGTGAACCTTGGAATTATTTTGGGTGGGCATTGCTCATGTTGCCTGAGTGAATTTGACTTGAACTCTTATCCTGAGCTGTCTTCCACCTGGTGACACTCTGAAATTGTTTGGGTAGGTGTTGATCATGCTGCCTGAGAGAATTTGAATGGAACAATTGACCAGAGATGTCCACTTATTCTTATTCTCCTGGAGCTACTGTGTGGGGTTGCAGGTTCACCACTTGTTTCTTTTTGATTGAGTGGCAATGGTATTGCAACAGTGAAGAGTGGATTCCAGGGAGACCTGCAGATTCCCCTCTTCCAGCAGGGGCAAGGACACGGGTGTTTGTATCTTTGCCCAGCAGAGATTTCAGCAAAATTCCTTAGGATTGGTTAGAGGTGAGGCTGACATCAAGACAGAGCCAGGTTGCACTATTACACCAAGCAGACCCTCAGAATCCATGGTGGCTATATCTGTAAAAAAAGACCATTATAAAGATGATGGGAAAAGCCAAATAACATGCTTCAGCTCATTGGAGAAGGGGTGGTTAGGAAAAGTTCCTGGGGCCTCCCAAGCCGGTCTGACACAGCCAGATTTAATCTCCAAATAGGTTATAAGTACACTGTTTCCTATGGGTACCTAACTACATTATCTCTCAATAATTATTCAGAGATAACCTATTATTTCTACTAAAAAAGTACAATTAATATACTTTTTAAAAGGTGAAAATACTCATTGGGAGGATCCAGCAGGAGAATTCTGGCAACATGAAAAATCAGAGTAGATAATCTCCCACAAGAAATTACAAGGAAGATATAACATAAAACACCAACCATACAGAAATTGCTGAAATGCCAGAAATAGAATTCAGACTAAGGAAGGTAAATAAGATGACTGGAATGGAAGAAAAAAATGGAAATAGAAAACAAAATAATAGTTCAAAAGTTGTCTCAAGAAATCAATGAATTCAAAGACAAAGTAATTAAGGATATGTACATAATGAAGAAAGATATAGCAGAGCTTAAGGAATTGAAAAAAAAGGCATTTGAAGAGCTTCAAAACACAGTAGAGACCCACAGTAATAGAGTTTAACAAAGAGAAGAAAGAATTTCAGAAATTGAAAACAAGATTTTAAACTATTCCAAGCATTGAAAGAGGCAGAAAAACAATGGAAAACAAGAACAGAATATTCCCTGAGATAGTTATGAGATTATTACAAAGCATCAAACATCTCATTTGTAGGGATTCCTGAAGGAAAAGAGGCTGGTCCTAAAGGCACAGACACTATACTCCAAGACATTATGGTGAAGAATTTCACAAGAGTTATGAAAGACACAGAAGTTCAGATAGTAGATAGTTTCAGAACCACAGCATGTCTCAATCCAAACAAAGCATTCCTAGACACATTGTAATTATACTTGCCAAATTAAAAATAAAGGAGAAAACCTTGCAAACAGCCAGGTATGAGAAAAGTCTTATGACAAAAGGAAAAATATCAGGATGATAGCAAATCTTTGAGCAAAAAACTTTTCAAGCAAGAAAAGGATCAATTTTCAGCCCAGGATCATATATCTCACTAAACTGAGTTTCATTTGTGATGGAGAAAGAAAATACTTAGTGAAATCAATATGTTAAGGAAATTTCCCATAAGTAGATCAGCTCTACAAGAAGTACTCAGACCAATTCTTCACAATAAACACCACAGTGGTCTACTAGCAAATAACCTCACTCAGAAATTAAGAAGAAAAGCCAAACTTCCACAATGGTTAAAGAAATAATAATTAGCTCTGGATCTTTGAAAAATGAAATGATTCAAACTCCACCATACCAATCGATTCTACCAGTTAATGTGAATGGCTTGAATTCTCCTCTAAAGAGCCACAGGCTGGAGAACTGGGAACAAAAACTCAAGCCAGATATAAATTGCATCTAATAAACTCACCTTACCTCAAAGGATAAAACAAGACTCAGGGTGAAGGGAAGGAAAACAGTAATACAGGCAAATTAAAATCAGAAAGAAAAGGATGGGTTGCAATGTTATTTGCAGATACAATTGGATTTAAACCAACAAAAATAAGGAAAGACAAATATGGACACTACATACTTGTCAAAGGAAGTACACGATATGAGGGATTCCAATAACTGACATTTATGCACCCTATCTGAAAGCTTCTCAATTTATAAAACACACTCTAACTGGGGTGGTGCCTGTGGGTCAAGGAGTAGGGTGCTGGCCCCATATACCAGAGGTTGCAGGTTCAAACCTGACCCCAGCCAAAAACCGCAACAACAACAACAACACACACACACACGCACGCACACACACACTCTAACTGATCTGAAAAACATGATAGCTTCTTGCAGTATAATAGTTGATGATTTAAATGCCCCTCTGGCAGTACTGGACAGATCCTACAAGCAGAAACTAAACAAAAAATAATGGACTTAAACATGACCCTATAACAAATGGATTTAATGGACATATACAGAACATTTCATCCAAACAAAACTGAATGGACACAATTCTTATCAACCCATAGATCATGCTCCAAATGTGACCATATCTTGTGACACTAGTATAACCTCAAAAAAAATTCAAAGGAATAGAAATTGCTCCTTGCATCATCTCAGAACATCATGGAATAAAAGTTGAACTCAACAGAAATAGAAATCTTCACACTCAAATAAAGTCACAGAAAGTAAATTGCTTAACGCTGAGTGATAGCTGGGTCAAAGATGAGATTAAGAAGGAAATCAGTCGATTTCTTGTACAAAATGATAATAAAACCACAAACTATCAAAATTTGTGGGAAAATGCAAAGGCAGGCTCAGTGCTTGTAACACAGTGGTTACAGCCCCAACCACATACACCTTAGGCTGGCAGATTCAAACCCAGTCTGGGCCAGCTAAACAACAATGACAACTGTGACAA
>NW_003852786.1:153082-160205 GCF_000181295.1 Otolemur garnettii
CTTTAGAGGGAAATTTATATCATTAGATGCCTTCATTAACAACGAGAGCAGGTCAGCAACCTAATGAACCATCTCAAGCAACTGTAAAAGGAAGAAAAAACCTAACCCCAAATACAGTAGAAGAAAATAAATAATCAAAATTACAGCAGAATTAAATGAAATTGAAAACAAAAGAATCATTCATAGCATCAGTGAAACAAAAATTGGTTCTTTGAAAAAGTTAATAAAATTGGCCAGACTAGCCAGAAACACAAAAGTAAAATCTCTAATAAATTCAATCAGAAACAATAAAGCAGAAAAAACAACAGATACAACAGAAGTACACAAGATACCCAATGATTACTAACAAGAACTTTATTCCTAGAAATATGAAAATGTAGAGGAAATGGGCCAATACTTGGAAGCATAACTCCTTCCTAACCTCAAACAGAAAGAATTAGAAATTCTGAATAGACCTATATCAAGCACTGAAATAAAATCAATTACACAAAATATCCCAGGAAGCAAAAGCCCTGAACCAGACAATTTCACATCAGATTTCTAGTAAACCTTCAAAGGGGGAACTAGTTCCTATATTGCTAATCTATTCCAAGGCACAGAGAAGCAAGGAGTTCTCCCCATCAGAGTCTATAAACTAAATATCACACTGATTCCCAAACTAGGAAAGGACCCAACTAAAAAAAGAAAATTATAGACCAATGTCCTTAATGAATATCAATGGAAATATATTCAATAACATATTAGCAACCAGAATACGGCAACACATTAAAAAATTATACACCATGATCAAGTGAATTTTTCTCAGAGATGGAAGTTTGTCTCAACGTATGTAAATCCATAAATAAAATTCACAAAATTATAAAAACAAAGACCACATAATTCTCTCAACTAAAACAGAAAGAGCTTTTGATATCATCCATCATCCTTTCATGATAAGGACACTGAAGAAAATAGCCTTAGGTGGGATGTTTATTAAACTGATAGAAGCCATCTACAGTAAACCCACAGTCAATATCATGTTGATTAGAGTAAAACTAAAAGCATTTCCACTCATATCTAGAACTAGACAAGGATGCCCACTGTCACCACTGCCATTCAACATAGTGCTAGTAGTCCTAGCCATCACAATTAGGCAAGAGGAGATCAAGGGTATTCAAATAGGGACAGAGGAGATTAAACTCTCACTTTTCATAGATGACATGATCTTATACCTAGAAAACCCCAGACACTCCACTGTAAAGTTCTTAAAAGTGATCAGGGAATATAGCAGCATCTCATGCTGTAAATACAGTACACATAATTAATAGCCTTCATATATGCCAACAGCAGTCAAGCCGAAAATAAAAGCAAACACTTTATTTCTTTTATAGTAGTGTCAAAGAAAATGAAATACCTGGGAATATATCTAACAAAAGATGTAAAAGATCTTTATAAAGGGAGCTAAGCACCCTCAGAAAATAAATAACAGAAAATGTTAAAAAATTGAAGAAAATATGCTCATGGATATATAGATCAACATTGTTGAAATGTCCATACCACCAAAATCATTCTAAAGATTTTATGCAATCCCCATCAAAGCACAAAAGTCACACTTTGAAAACATAAAAAATAAAAGTACTTCATTATATATGGAACTAGAAAAAAGTTGAAAGATCCAATACGAGCATTAGAAACAAAAACAAAAGAGGCATCACCTTACCAGACTTCAGGTTATACTATAAACTTAAAGTGATCAAAACAGCATGGCACAAAAATAATGACATAGATCTATGGAATACAATAGAGAATCTAGAGATGATCCCAGATACATATCGTCATTTGACCTTTGATAAGGCTAACAAAAGAATGCACTGAGGATAAGAATTCCTATTTAACAAATGGTGTAAGAAGAACTGGTTAACTGATACAGGACAAGTAGCATCCCAGCCAGCTTGGTGGAGCTGGTGGGGGCAGACCAGCTGCCTCTGCCTTAGTGGTGTTGGTGCAGTGGTAGTGAGCAGAGGAACCAGCGGGTTGGAGAGTAGGTGAGGGGCACAGGAGGCTCCAGCAGCTGGAGGGTCAGACAACTGCTGGAGAGACACCAGCACCTTAGGTTTCCCTCCCCTTAAACTTGAGGTTGAACAGGGAACCCCCGCCCCCCATTTCCTAGGCTTGGGAATAAAAAAGATTGTAGCCATTCATTTGAGACCCAGACACAACCCACACACATCCCAGACATGACCCAGACATGTCCCAGAAATGACCTAGACACATCCCAGACATGACCCAGACATGCTGCCCCAGACACACGAAATGTACCTACTGTGCCTCGCTAAATGTAACTATAGCCCATGTGACTATATATGCCCCTACACAAAGAGCCTGGGGACAGACAGAGACAGAAAGAGAGAGAGAGAGAGCTTTTCTCTCCCAAATGAGGTTTTTGCTCCCTGCTGGGATCTTTGGTGTTTCTGTATTTTTTTCTGTAAATAAATCCTGTCTTACCACTGACCTGTGGTAAACGGATTCATTCTTCAAATCACAGAGAACAAAAACCTATTGAAGATGAAATTCCAGTATCATATTCATACATAGAAGACTGAAACTACACCCACATCTCTGAACATTGAGAAAAATTGATTGTCACTGGATAAAAGATTAAATTTAGGATATGAAACAATCAAAATTATAGAAGAGAGTGGGAGAAAAACCTTGAAAATATTGACCTAGGGTAAGATTTTATGAGGAGGACATTTCTCACAATTGCAACACCACCAAAAATAAACAACTGGGATTTATGCAAGCTGAAAAGCTTCTGCATAGCTAAAGCTACTACAATCAAAGCAAACAGAACAACTTAGGAATGGGAGAAGATTTTTGCATGTTATAAATGTAACACAGGCTTGCTGACTAGAATCTACACAGTACTCAAATTAATCAACAAGAAAAGAGCAAACAAAACCTTTAATAAATGGAAAGGTGACTTGAATAGAAATTTCTCTTAATATGACAAATGAATGGCCAAAAAGCACATGAAAAAATGCTCATCATCTTTAATCATCAGGGAAGTGCAAATCAAAACCACTCTGAGATATCACCTAACGTCAGTAGGATTAGCCCAAACTACAAAGTCCCAAAACCATGGGTGCTGGTGTGGCTGTGGTTAGAAGGGATTACTTCTACACTGCTGGTAGGATTGCAAACTAATATGACTTTTAGGAAAGAAGTGTGGAAAATTCTCAAAAAACTAAAAGTTGATCTTCCATTTAATCCTGCAATCCCATTATTAGGTATCTACCCAGAATAACAAGAATCATTTTACCACAAAGACATTTGCACAAGAATGTTTATTAGAGCTCAAGTCATAATCCTTAAGTCTTGGAAGCAACCCAAATGCCCATCAAATCATGAATGGATTAATAAATTGTGATATATGCATATGATGCAATACATACTATTTAGCCATAAAAAGATGTAGACTTTACATCTTTATGTGTACCTGGATGGAGTTGAAATACATCCTTCTTATTAAAGTATCTTAAGAATGGGGAGAAAAAAGTATCCAGTGTACTGAATACTATCATGAAACCAATATATAAACAATTGCATACTCATACAAATGATGAAAAAAGTCTAGCAAGGGGGAAGAGGGAGGGACAGAAGGGATGTGGGAGGGATATTGGTGGGAGGAAGCAGGGCATATGGTGGGATCTTACCTAATTTGCATAAGTGAGTGTGTTCAGCACCCCGCTGGATGAGGGGCTTTTCTACAACTTGAACTTTACCTTGGAAATGAGAACAATGTAACCTAAAATTTTATACCTTCATATTAATTTGAAATAAAAAATAAAATATACAGCAGATTCATACTGCAGAAAATAAAATTTAATAATCACATGAAAACATGTCCAACTCCAATAACTATAAGGGGAATTCAAATTAAAAACCTCCACATAAGATAACATGACACACCTAATGTAATGACTGAAATAAAAAGTACTGATAACATCAAATGCTACCATAAATGCAGAGAAAGTGAATCACTCATAAACTCCTGGTGGAAAATAAAAAGATTAAGGTCACTTTAGAAAGGAGTTCCTTACAAAGCTTCTTTTGATAATTGTCTACTCAAGATTTATATTCATTTTTTAATTGGATTATTTGTGCTTTTTTGATATTGAATTTTTGAGTTTCTTAAGCATCTTGCTATTATTTCCTCATCAAATACATAGATTACAAATATAGTTGATCTTTGAATAATAAGGGTTTTAACTGCATGGATCAACTTACACGCAATATTTTCAATAAATATATTAGGGGATTGGATTATGGGGATGACCAACTGTGCCCATCCTAGAGTTTTTTTTAAATTAAGTGATATGGATCGCAGCCCACAACATCTCTAAGAATTTGGTTTTTTTTGAGCAAAATAGCCATCTAGAGACAGGGAAGCAGTAGGCGATTCCAGAAACCAATAAGGAGGTCTGGAGCTCAGGAAAACCAGAGGAAAAGGCAAGTGCCTGGGAACCGGCAGAGGCAGTCCGGTCCTCCTGCAGAGGACTAGAGACTTGAAAGGGCTTCTCTGCAGTTTTTTGTTTGGGATTAGGCTGCTTACTGGAGCTGTCTTTGAAGCGTTTAAGTGAGAGTGTAAACTGAAACAGAGTCTGGCAGCCAGAAACAAAAACCAGAAGGGGTGGAACCCTCATTGGCTTGGTTACTATCAGAGAATAGCCAATGTGGGAAGGCTGCATAGGAGGAGGCTGCATAGAAGGCTGCATGCTAGCTCATGGCTGGCACTGTTATGTTATCAGAAAATAGCCACTGTGGGAAGGCTGCATAGGAGGAGGCTGCATGCTAGCGCATGGCTGGCACTGTTATGTCTGCTTACTTTGTGCAGCTATTCTTGGGGTGAGTTGAATGGCCCCCAGGGCTCCCCCTCCCCGGGAAGATGACTTCCTTGTTAGAGGGCAGTGTTTTGGAAGAGATGTGCCCCCTAAGAAATCTGGTGAGAACGTCAAGACCTGAATCCCACAGAGACTGAAGGCTTATGAAGTGACCAGGCCCAGATTTTGTGCAAATAATTCAGGAAGGCAGGACTGGTTGTCCTCTGTAACTAGAGAGTGGCTTGCAGCCCCCATCTTATAAAGCAAAATAACATTTGTGTTCTCTATCTCTTAACACCACAGCGCCACCTGGTTTCCAGGCAATATATTGCAATATAAAAATATCTATATATTGGGGCAGCGCCTGGCTCAAAGGAATAGGGTGCCGGTTCCATATGCCAGAGGTGGTGGGTTCAAACTCATCCTCAGCCAAAAGATGCAAAAAAAAAAAAAAAAAAAAAAAAGAAAGAAAGAAAAATCTATACATCTATATATCTGTATCTATATATTTTTTTCTTTCTTTGCTACTTTTCTCAATTTTTTCCTTAGTTTTCTTTCTTTCTTTTTTTGTTGTTGTTCTGAAATTGAGTTGTTTAATTACTTCAGCTACTCCATATTCCTTTTATATTCTTTATATCTTTGATCACATATTTGGTTTTATTTTTTGATTTCCTTTTGATTATTTTTCACTTTCTTGTCAATTCCCTTTCCTATTTTTGCCGTCCATATTTTAAATTCTCTTTCTGTCATTTCCATTATTATTGTATAGGTGGAATACTCTGCTACCTATGATAGGTACCTCATGATCTCTTGGGGGGGGAGTTGCTCTGTTTTTATTTTTCATGTTGACAGATTTTTTCTGTTGATTCCTCCTTATTTGTGTTTCCTTCTGTTCACTTTTTTCCCCATACTTTTGTTTCTCTCACTAACTCCTTCACTTCAAATTGCCTTGTCTCTGAGCTTAGGAGTTGAAATGGCCCTTTGGTATAAGGCCAAAAGGAAGAGGATTGTAAAGGGTTAGAAGGGAAAATGGAAAGTATGTAAAGAATAAAAATGGAATGGGGGTGAATGGAAAGTATTAAAGATAAGAAGAGAAGGACAGAAATAGAGAGATGGGAGAAATGGTTGTGTTTGGCAAGGTGATTTAACCTACACCCACAAGTCCAGGATTTGGGGGTCCAGGAAGTGGGTCCTTCAAAGTCAGGAGCTCCTTAGCATCCTGGGAAAAAAACATACTCTACCTCTGCTAAATATAGAAAAAAATCAGCAATAAGTTGAAGTGGATACCTATTGATATTGTCTTTTAAAATGCCAAAGTTAGAAGGCCACCCTAGACAAGAAGCTCATAGCTTCTTTAAGCCTACTGGAAGACATCATAAATGAAAATTTCCCAAGTATCACCAAAGATTGCAAAACACTCTGTTTAGAGAGATATCAAACCCCATTGCAGCACAAGTAGAGCATCTCCAAGACACACTGTAATGAATCTGTGCAAAGTCAAGAAAAAAGAAAAAAATTCTACAAGCAGCCAAGAATAAGCTCCAATAGACATACGGGGCAGATTCATCAGAATGACAGCAGACTTTTCAGCTGAAAGTTTTCAATCCAGAAGAAAATGGTAATCTATATTTAACCTTTTTAACGAAAACAAAGTTAAGCTTCAAAATTTATGGAGAAATCAAAACTTTTACTGATATATAAACTTTGAGAAAATTAGCCACAAGAAGACCAGCTCTACAGGAAATAATTAGACCTATTCTCCACATCGACCACCACAATGGACCACATGCAAAGTAAACACCCAGAAACTAAAGTAAAAAACCTGGCTTACACAATGGCACAATGGATAACACTAAGCAATAGATTTTCATAAAATAAGGTGAATAGAACTCTATCACAATTATCAATTCACTCAATAAATGTAAATGACTTGCATTCCCCACTGAGCAGGCACAGGCTGGCTTATTGGATAAAAAAAACCACAAGCCATCTATTTGCCATCTCTAGGAAGCACACCTAACCTTTAAGGATAAAGTAAGACTCAGGGTGGAAGGTTGTATATTAATATATCAGGCAAACAGAAATCAGAAGAAAAGAAGGGTGACAATCTTATTTTAAGATACTAGTGCATTGAAAGCTATTACTGTTAAGAAATACGTGGATGGTCATTTCATATTGGTCAAGGCAACAATAAAAAAATAGAACATTTCAATTCAATTTATGCAACCAAATTAAATGCTCCTATGTTTCTGAAAAAAAAA
>NW_003852786.1:160496-163314 GCF_000181295.1 Otolemur garnettii
CAATCAAGATAGAACACAATTCCAACAAAAATTGTCATCTCTACACAAAAGCATGGAAATTAAACAGCCTTATGCTGAATGACAGTTTGGTGAAGGCAAAGATAAAGAAGGAAATCATTATTAAATTTTTCAAACCTAGCATCAATGAAGTTATAAGCTACCAAAACCTGTGGAATACTGCAAAAGGCATCCTAAGATGGAAATTTATCTCATTGGATGCCTAATCCAAAAAACAAAGAACATCTACAACCTAATGAATCATCCTAAGTAAATGGAAAAGAGAAGAGCAATATAATCTCAAACCTAGTAGAACAAAATAAATAACTCAAACTAAATCATAAATAAATAAAATTGAAAAGAAAAGAATCATTCTGAAAATTAATGAAACAAAAAGTTGGTTCTTCGAAAAGATAAGTGAAATTGATAAGCCTTTGGGGAGATTAACTAAAAATAGAGAAGTAAAATTTCTAATAACCTCAATCACAAAGAAAATGTGGGAAATAGTCTCAGATATCACAGAGATATAAGAGATTATCTCTGACTACTACAAGAAACTCTATGCTCAGAGAATTGATAATGTGGAGGAAATGGGGCAATGACTGGAATCACACCATCTCACTACACTAAATCAGAAGGAAACAAGTGTGTTCAACAGACCAATATTAGCACTGAGAACAAAGAATCAATCAAAAAGCTTCCAACAAAAAAAGCCCTGGACCATATGGCTTCACACCAGAATTCTATAAAACCTTCAAAGATGGGTTTGTACCAAGTACTGCAACACTTATTCCAAAACATTGAGTTAAAAGAAACCTTCCCCAACACTTCCTATGAAGCAAATATCACCCTGATTTCAAAACCAGGATAGGATCTAACTACATAGGAGAACTAAGGACCAATTTCACTAATGAGTATTAATGTGAAAATACTCAACAAACTCTTAGCTAATCGACTGTAGCTATACATTAAAAATATTATGCATCAAGATCAAGTAGGCTTCATACGAAGAATGCAAGGCTGGTTTAACATACACAAATTCATAAATGTAATTCACTATATCAATAGGAGAAATAACAAACATCATATGATCCTCTAAATAGATGTGGTAAAGGCATTTAATATTTAATCAAATTCTGCATCTTTTTCTAACAAGAACATATAAGAAAATAGGCACAGGTGGCACATTTCTTAAGCTGATTAAAGAAATCTATGAGAAACTCATCGCCAATATTACACTGAATGGAGTAAAACTGAAATATTATCCACTTAGAACTGGAACCAGACAATGATGTCCACTATCATCACTACTATTCAACATAGTTCTAAAAGGTCTAGCCAATACATTCTGGCAAGAGAAGGATATAAAGGGCATCCAAATAGGGGCAGAGCAAAAGAGGTCACACTCTCTCTTTTTGCTGATGATATGATCTTATACTTAGAAAACCCCAGAGATTCAACCACAAAATTCCTGGAAGTGATCAAGAAATACAGTAATGTCTCACGGAATGTCCACAAATAAGAAACATTTGTGTTCACCAGGAACAGCTACATTTTGAGGCAAATCAATGACACAATTCCCTTCACAGTAGATTTGAAGAAAATCATATACCTAATAATATATCTAACAAAAGAGCTGAAGGGTATCTACAAAGAAAATTAAGAAACCATAAGAAAAGAAATGGAAGAAGACATTAACAAATGGAAGAACATACCATATTCTTGGCTTGGAAGAATCAACATGTCTAAGCAATATACAGATTCAATGCAATCCCTGTTAAAATACAAACATCATACTTTGAAGAACTTAAAAAAAAACCATAGTGCTTCATTTGTATAGAACCAGAAAAATACCTTGTATAGCTAAGCCAATATTCACATGTTCATATATTCTCAAATGTTATGTATTTTCTGAGCTGGAGGCATCACTCTTCCAGACTTCAGGTTATATTACAAGTCCATAATGATCAAAGGTGCATGGCATTGTCACAAAAATAGAGACATAGATGTAAGGAACAGAATAGAAAACCAAGAGATGAATTCAGTTTCTGAGAGTAATCTTATCTTTGATAAGCTAAACAAAAGCATACACTATTCAATAAATGCTGCTGGGAGAACTGAATAAGCACATGTAAAAGACTGAAATTGGGCTCACACCTTTCAGCACTTACAAAAATTGATGGATAAAAGATACAAATCTAAGAGATGAAGTGATAAAAATCCTAGAAGAAACTGGGAAAAACTCTCGATGATGTCAGCCTAGGGAAATATTTTATGAAGAAAACTTCAGTGGCAATTGCAACAACCAAAATAAACAAATGGGATATAGCTAAGCTGAAAAACTTCTTCACAGCTAAGGACACACCAAGTAAAGCAAAAAAAAAAAAAAAAAAAAAAACCTTCAGAATGGAAAAAAGTATTTGCATGTTATAAATCCAACGAAGAGTTGATAAGTAGAATCCACAGAAAACTCCAATTGTTCAGCAAAAGATTCCATCTATCACTGGGCAAGAGGCATGAAAAGAAGTTTCTCTGAGGAAGGTAGACAAATGGCTAACAACATATGAAAAAGTGCTCATCATCTCTACATATCAGGGAAATGCAAATCAAAACTACCCTGACATACCACCTTACAACAGTTAGAATACCCCACATTAAAAGTTCCAAAGCTACACATGCTGGTGTTGAAGTGCAGTGAAGGGAATACTTTTACACTTTTGGTGAAACTGTAAACTAACACAGCCTCTTTGGAAAGAAGTGCAAAGAATCCTCAAAGAACTCAAATCAGACCTCCCACTTGATCCTGCAATCCCATTACTAG
>NW_003852786.1:165288-167261 GCF_000181295.1 Otolemur garnettii
TTTTTTGGTAATCACAGTGAGAGCTGTGCCAGCTATTTCAGATTATTGCTGAATTAATTTTGGATGATGTGAAAGGGCCTGCTTACCCTCCTGAAATATTTAGGGCATCATGAAGTGATAGTCAATGGAAAATTCAAGGACAAAATAACCATAAAATTCTCAAACATATGTTTGAAAATTTTAAAATAGAATCCAAGTCATGTTTTATTAATTATTATAATATAATAAATACAGATTTATTTTAAAAACCCTCAATTCTCTGTAGCTATTTCCTGTGTCATTCTGTAAAAACATAAGTTGAATAAATACTTTAAGTCACATGAAAATACAGCAGGAAGAATGCTATTCTTCTGAATAAATACCCTTAAATGAAGTGAACTCAGCTGTGATGATGTAATTTTAGATTCAGTCATATAAAATAGACACATCATTTTAGACTACTCTAACATTTTTCATCTGGATGACAGATGGACGTTTGCTCTTTCTCATTTCTCATCATCTGGGATGATGTGATGTGCTTAAATATGAGTTGAATTCACCGTGTAAACTTGGTACAGACCATATAAATTCCACCGTATTTCCCTAGAGTATGGAACTCAGTTTATGATTATATTTGCCCTTCATAAGTCATTCTCAGAAGCAAAGAGAAAAAGGTGGACATCCATTTTCTTTAGACCCTATGAGTCTTCATTTAATTTTTAATGAAATAGAGAAGATACTTCATCAATGTTAACAATAAAATAATTTCAAGATTCATGTTTGCAAGAAGTCTTACTGAGAATGTGAAAGATATTTCAAACATAATGGTATTTATAAAATAGATGGAGATGAGAGAGAAGAGGGGAGGTATAGTAACAGTATTTGAATCTCAAAAGTAGAAAATGGACAAACTAGGTCTACATACGATACTGCTATCTAGTTCTTTCCATTTCACCATGAAATAGATCAAGGGTTTTTGTGATTTCAAAGACCATTTCATTATCTGATAAAGATATTTGTCAATTTGCTATCATATTTTCCAGGGGATTTACTCATTATTTGAAAGTTGTTCTTTGGGATTGTGATAATCATCAAATTGTACTTGATACATTCATGGATGCTTGACTGAACATTTTAGTTGTGTCTTACGAAGGGCAACAAAAAATAGGATGGACACATTCTAACTGACTGAAAAGTTTTGCTGACATAATGAACACTTTTGTCTCTAATTTTTTACCTTACTCACCTTTTTATTCATAAATTCATTCACCCATTTGTTTATACATGCATGATGTTTACAAGGACTATTATAAGCAATAAAATGGGCAATGAACTGTGATGTATATCAAAATGTGTATCTTAGTTTCCGTAAGACTTACATATGTAAATTTTGTACAAAAAGAAAAATGTGGAACATACATGTATAAAGAGAATGGACACAAAAAAGGGGAGGATTCAGCAAAGTTGTCATAGGGAAGTGAATATTTAAGTGAACTGACCGCACAGTTTTTGGAAGTAAGATTTGAACAAGTGGGCTTAAGAGCAAGAATATTGTAAGAAGGAAAAAAAATAGAATCTGGAAATAAAGGGGAGAAGAGAGAAAATATCAGGTCAGGACCACAAATGAGACAACAAATTATTATGTTTGAAGAATTGGCAAGCATTTGTGTTGCATACAAATCAGCAGAAAAAGAGTATGCAAATGTAGGTATGAGCCAAATTGAGAAGATAATCAGATGAATTAGATATTTATAATTTGCTAAATGACAGAATATCAACTAAGTATATGTTGTTGTTATTATTTTATATTTGTTTAATTTATCATACAATCATATTTTATTTTCAGTTTTCAGTTTTATGAAGAAATTTTAATTTAGCAGAAGAAACAGAAATGAAATAAATTTGAACAAATTATTGATCTTAAATTAAATGTTTCTTTCTTTTTTATTTTGAGACAGAGCCTCAAGCTGAGCCCCTGGGTAGAGTGCTCTGGC
>NW_003852786.1:167751-170373 GCF_000181295.1 Otolemur garnettii
CTGTCTCAAAAAAAAGTGAAAATAAAAAACTTAATCTTAAACATTCCTATTGTAGTTAAGAAAAAAAAATAATATGTTAAGACATGAAAAAAATGTAGTTGTGTATATTTTGATTTTAGGCTGTATTGATTCATTACATATAAATCATGAGATGAGAAAAGTTTTTCTCTCATGGTTTATTTAACTCTTCCTCTTTTAATTCTTAATTTTGTTTGTGATATTATTGTTGTTATTTGTAAGATACATAATAAAATTATATTTTAAATCAAATTTATGAAATCAAAAATTTGTACATAATATGCATTCAATTTGATGAATTTTAACAAATGTATACAACCATGTAATAACCACTGTGGTCAAGGCAAAAAATATGCCAGTTCCACTAAAAATAACCCTATGCCCCTGTACACTTAATGCAAACTCTTTCTGCCATACTGAGGCAAACTCTGATCTGCTTTCTTTCCCTATAGATTATTTTAACCATTCTATAAATTAATTATAATTTTAATTATATTTTAAAAATTGCAACAAAAACAAGATAAACAAATCTTATTTAACTGCCAATTTTGGTTGACTCAATGAATATTTTGTCACTAATTTTTATTTTTTACTCTCAGTTTATTTTGCTTTTTTATTTTCTACATTCTAAGGTGGCAGCTTAAATAATTTGTTATAGATCTTTCTTCTTCATAATATAAACATTTATTTTTTATTAAGTCATTTGTACATAGATCATAAATACATTTATGCCATTATGGAATGCAGTGTGTTGATTATTTGTACAAATTGAAGTGCTTACATCCTACTAACCAACATAGCCTTCACCTCGTTTACCCAATTACAGCATTAAGACATTTGTGTTCTACACCTGATAGATCCAACTTGTATTGCAACATGCTTCATAGGTGTGGTCCCCCTACTAACCCTCCCTCTATTGACTCACCCCTCCCTTCATTTTCCCCTCCCCTTACCTCCTTCATCCTAGGCACAAGTTGTGTTTCATTTTTCATATGCAAGTATGAGTGATTGTAAATTGGTTTCACAGTAGTACTGAGTACATTGGATATTTTTTTCCATTCCTGAGTATTCCTGAGATACTTTACTAAGAAGAATATTTTCCACCTCCATCCATGTAAACATAAAAGAGGTAAAATCTTCATTTTTAATGCTGCATAGTATTCCATGGTATACATATCCCACAATTTATTAATCCATTCATGGGTATATGGGAACTTGGGCTTCTTCCATGACTTGGCAATTATGAATTGAGCTGCAATGAACAATCTGGTGCAAATATCTTTATTGCCAAATTATTTTTGGTCCTTTGGATATACACAAAGAAGAGGAATTACAGGATCAAATGGCAGGTCTACATTAAGATCACTGAGTGGTCTCCAAACGTCCTTCCAAAAGGAACGTACTAGCTTGCATTCCCACCAGCAGTGCAGAAGTGTTACCTTTTCTCCACATCCACACCAACATCTGTAGTTTTGGGATTTTGTGATGTGGGCTACTCTTACTAGAGTTAGATGGTATCTCAGAGTAGTTTTGGTTTGCATTTTTCTGATGAATAATGATGATGAGCATTTTTTCATGTGTCTGTAGATCATGTGCTTATCTTCTTCAGAGAAGCTTCTGTTCATGTCTCTTGCACACAAAGAAATGGGATCACTTTTTTTTTTTAGTAGTAAGTTTGAGTTCTCTGTGGATTCTGGTTATTAGACTTTTGTCAGAACTATAACTTGCAAAAATACTCTCCCATTCTGAGGGCTGCCTATTTGCTTTACTTGGTGTGTTCTTGGCAGTGCAGAAGCTTTTTAATTTGATTAGATCCCAGTAATGTATTTTTCATGTTGCTTCAATTGCCCAGGGTGTCCTCCTCATAAAATATTCTCCCAGGCCAAGTTTTTCAAGTGTTTCCTCTGTACTCGCTCTAAGAATTTTTATTGTTTCATATCTTAAGTCTAAGTCCTTTAACCGGTGAGAGTCAATTTTTGTTAAAGGAGAAAGGTGTGGGTCCAGTTTCAGTTTCCAACATGTTGCCAGCCAATTTACCCAGCACCATTTGTTGAATAGGGAATCTTTCCCCCAATTTATATTTTTAATAGGCTTATCAAAAATCAAATGATGATAAGTGTCTGGGTTCACCTCTTGGTCTCCAATTCTGTTCCATACATCTACCTCTCTATTTTTGTGCCAGAACCATGCTGTTTTGCTCACTACCAATTTATAGTATAGTCTGAAGTCTGGGAGCATGATTCCTCCCAATTTATTTTTATTTCTGAGTAATGTCTTGGCTATTCGAGGATATTTTTGTTTCCATATAAAACAAAGTACTAATTTCTCCAGGTCTTTAAAGTATGGCAGACGTCCTTTAATAGGGATGACATTAAATCTGTAGATTACTTTAGGTAGTATAGACATTTTAACATTGTTGATTCTTCCCAGCCATGAGCATGGTCTATTTTTCCATTTGTTAACATCTTCAGCTATTTGTTTTCCCTGGGTTTCATAGTACTCTTTATAGAGATCTTTCACATCCTTAGTTAGATACACTCCCAGATAGTTCATCTTCTTTGGCACTATCGTAAATGAAATAGAGTCTTTGATTGTTTTTTTTTT
>NW_003852786.1:172185-174277 GCF_000181295.1 Otolemur garnettii
ATGACCATCTCTTCACCCCAAGTCTATGTTTATCTTTTAAGGTAAGGTGAGATGGTGAGGTTCTTGAATGCAGCAGATGTATGGCCTGAGTTTTTGTATCCAGTCAGCCAACCTGTGCCTCTTTAGAGGACAATTTAAGCCATTCACTTTAATTAAGAGTATTGATAAGCCAGATAGATTTTGGGTATCGAGTTTTTCAAAAGTCCAGCAGATATTTTTAATCCTTTCACCACTATGGAAGTTGGAATTTGATCAAAAGTTTGTGAGTGAGTTTACTTTGCTGGTGGAGGATTGTGCTGTTCATTATGGAGGATAGGTCTGAGGATATCCTAGAGAGCTGGTTTAGTTATGGCAAATTTCTTCAACATGTGAATGTCATTAAAGTATTTAATTTCTTCATTATAGAGGAAACTCACTGTAGCTGGATACAGGATCCTGGGTTGAAAGTTATTTTGTCTAAGGAGATTAAAGGTCGATGACCTCCCTCTACTAGCTTGAAAGTTTTTAGCAGAGATCTGCAGTCAGTCTAATGTTCTTCCCCTTATAGGTTATGGTTTTCTTATGTCTTGCAGCTTACAGAATTTTCTGCTTCATATTAACTTTGGTGAAGATAATTATAATGTGTCTATGAGAATTTTTATTTGGGTTGTGTCATGCCGGTGTTCTGAAACTGTTTCCTATCTGGATTTCAGAATCTCTTGGTATGTCTGGAAAATTCTCTTTGATTATTTCATGAAGTAAAGCTTCTGTATCCTACACAGCAACCTCATCACCTTCAGGCATTCCTATAAGGCGAATATTAGATCTCCTCGAATTATCCCAGAGCTCTCTGAGAGAATGATCTGTTTTTATTCTCCACTTTTTTCCTCATTAAGCATTTGGGAGCACTCAAAAGCTTTGTCTTCAATGTCAGAGATCCTTTCTTCTGCCTGTTCCATTCTGTTACTTAGGTATTCTACTGTATTTCTCAGATCTTTGAGGGCTGAAACTTCTTGCCTCAATGTGTCAAAATCATTGGTGATTTTTGTCTTTGAATTCGTTGAATTCTTGAGACATCTTTTGAATTACTCCTTGTAATTCTAATTCCATCCTTTCTTCCATTCTATTGATCTTATTTGCTATCCAAATTCTGAATTTGACTTCTGATATCTCAGCCATTTGTTTATGAATGGGATCTTGTGCTGTATCTGTCATGTCATTCCTTGGGGGAGTTGATATATTCTGATTATTTATGTTGCCAGTTTTTCTGCTGATTCCATCTCATGATTGTTTTTTTACCATTGGCTAGATGGGCAGGTAAGGGGAAATTGAATTGGGAGTTCCTGGGGTTGTGGTTAACCAACCCTTTGTCAGGAATCTGGGACTAATGACTGCAGCTTTTTCCCTATAGCTTGGAAAGGACCCGTACAATACTATAGTCTGAGGCTGAGGAAACCTGCTTGGTGTGATGGGGTTAGGTGTCTCTGTCTTCTATTCAGCTGGTTCTTGTCCAATCCTAGTGGATCAACGACTCCGGTTTAGCTATGGAGAAATACAAGCAATTAAGAAAGCCCACCTCCCACCATGGACAACAACTGGAAGAGGAAAATCAGCCATTCCCATTACCACAGAACCAAGGTATCACCCAAGAGGGTCCCTGGGAGATTGGCTCAGGTTAGGAGTTCCAATCCAATTGACCCAATCAGTATGAAATCTCAAGTGGGAGAGTTCAAAAGGTTTCCAGCAACTAGATGGCAGAGGTCTACTAGCTGCTCAAACTTGGATTGTTCCAGTGCTCTGTGGAGTCAAAAAGGTCCACCTGGTAACCAAGTTAGACCAGGGGGCTGTGTCTCTTTCTCCACTTACTCCTCTTTCATGCGCAGACACTGGTGACCCCACAGGGCTGAGGTCCTGTTCCTTCCAATAATCATATGTGCTGGGGTTTTGCACCTGTCAGAGTCAAAGGAAGGTCAATGCCCCTGCAGCCTGGCCACTACCCTCTGCTACCAGCCAGCTGGGGGAGTTTAGGCCTGCCTGCCTCAGTAGTCATTAGCTACTGGCAAGTGTTCCACTTGGACTCAGTCTAATCCTGAGGGTAACAAGTCAGCAAATG
>NW_003852786.1:174350-178385 GCF_000181295.1 Otolemur garnettii
AGTCCTCAGATTTGGGGAGGTGTCTCTCAAGATTAGACCCTGGTGGGATCGCTCTATTGTTGCTGGATCTTTGTGAGAAGTGACCCTGCACAGTTCCAATGGGACTGCCACAGCCAGGGAGTTCTGGCTATAGGAGCAGCTCCAAGGAGAGTGGGGCACATGGATCCAACAGCAGGGCTGGGGATGCTACACACAGTTCTGGCAGTCCCTGGCATCTGGTGACTTTGGTAAGGAGAACACTGGCTGACGACTCTGGCCAGGCGCTGCACGGCATGGAGGCAGGGAAGGTGCGGGGGGTGGAGGTAGGGGGTAGGGCGCCATAAGTGCGGCTATAGGAGGCTCTGGCCAGGTGGAGGGTGGGGTGCTTAGTCTGGCAGGGGTGAGGGGGGCTGCTCTTAAGCCTCCTCACACAGTCTCTGCAGGGGTTAGCCTTCTGGTTCATCAGGCAAGGTGGAAGGGTGGACTGGAAGTTCGGTATAGCAGGGAAAATGATAGTTCAATTTTTCTGCCTGGCAAGAGAGTTTTCAGAGTCACAACAGGGTCCCTCTGGGGAAGTAGACCCCACTTCCTACAGCTCTCTCCCGTGGGGTAAGACAAGAGGTCCTCAGTTGACTGCTCACCTGTAGAAAACCTACAGGACCAAACGAAGAGAAATAGAAAAAGAAAAAGAAAAATACAACTTTCTTGGGGGAGGAGACAGACAATTTTCCTTTAGGATGAATTTTGTCCCTGAAATTTGCTTTCTTAGAGTCACAGCTTGCCTTAGCAGAGGTGACCTGTTGTTATCACTTCTCTCTCAGCTCGGCTCCAAGTCTTCAGCTTAAGTGGGTACTTTATGCACATTATCTTTCCTTCTGGATGACAGCTTCTGTCAGAGGCTGGCTCCAGTCAGCCATCTTGCCCCTCCCCCTCAATATAAACATTTAATTCTATAAAGTTTCATCTTAAAATTATACAGGTACATTTCACATACTTGATGTCTTTTTTCATTATAATTTATTTCAAAGTATTTTTTAACTTCTCTTATGATTTCTTGTTTGCATCAAAGGTGTTGATTCGTTGCCAACTGTTTGGGAAAAATCAGGTATCTTCTAGGTATTTGTTCTAACTTAATTTTATTCAAGTTCACAGAAAATACAGAGCATAATTTTAATCTTTTAAATTTTATTTAAACTTGCCATGTGGTCCTTAGCATGGTTTATCTTGAGGAATGTTCACATACACTTGAAAAGAATGTGTTTATGTTGCTATTGTTAAGTGGAGAATTTTATTAGTATAAATTTCTGCCATGTTTTTCATAGTGATTTTCAAATCTCCTATGTTCATATTTTCAAATCTCATATGTTCTTATTTATTTATATTTTTCTATTACCTAGTGACAAAATATCTAACTATAAGTACTTATTTATTTTTTTCCTTTCTGTCCTTTTCTGTGTTGTGATGATCTGTTATTAAGTATATATGTTTTTAGGACCTTTTGATAAATTGGACTACTATATTACACTTTTTTCTTTTTTACATCTGGTGATATTTGTTGTTTTTATGGTATTGTTTTATGGTAAGATTAAGGTTTTATGATAGTTTATTTTACTTTTAATCGATCTTCAACATTTCTATTTAATGTGGAATTTTTCTAGACATCGTAAAGTTATATCTGGCTTTGAAACTCAATTTTATAACCTCTGCCTTTTGAATGTTTAGAAATGTTATACCTAATATATATTTTTAAATACCACTGGCTTTAATTATGCCATTTCCTGTCTTTGTTCCTATTTATATCAGCTTTTGTTCATTTTGTCATAATATCCTGAATTTTTTCAGGTCAATTAATTTTTTTAATATTTCATTTGCTTTCCACTCATTACTTAATAGCTATTCGTTTGTTTGCTCTTAGTGTTTGTTGTGAGATGTGATGTGAATCTTTTACATATTGTGGTGTGCCTTTAAATATAACATCTTCCTTACAATTTAAGAAATTCAGGACTTCACAGAAGTATATTTTCACTTCCTTATCTTTTGTATTACTGTCCTATAATATTTTACATTTTATTTCTACATATTTTATAAATCTTTTTATACAGCACTATTATTTTTGCTTTGAGCTATTAAGTGTGCACTTAAAAGTAATTAAAATAAGAAGAATTTCTTAATTTTTCCCACATACTGTAAGTTGACTATCCAAGGGACTGAGAAAAAGTGGTCAACATATGTAGGTGGTAAATGTAGAGAGGTGTTCAACTATGGAGACTCTACTATATTTAATATTACCTTCACATCTTTCTTCATTTCTTTTTATAGAGTCAAATTTTCAACTGATGTTATTTTTCTCCACCCTGAAGAACTTCATTTAATATTTCTTGTAATGTAGGTCTGTTAGCAACAAATTCTCTCTGCTTTGGTCTATATGAGATAGAACTTATTTTGTTATTAATTTTAAAGAATATTTCCCTGAATATATCAATCTAGATTAAAACTGTATTCTTTCAACACTTTAAATATTGTTCTATTGTCTTCCAGCTTGCATCCTTGCCAACAGGAAGTCTGTATTCATTCTAGCTTTTGTTCCACTATAATCATTTGGCTTTTTTACTTCTGAGGTTTTTAAGATTTTATTTATATAGCTGATTTTCAGCAATATTTTCTTTTTTGTATGTGTATATTACAGAGTCTCACTCAATTGCCAGGGCTAGAGTGCAGTGGCGTTGTCACAGCTCACTGCAACCTAGACTTTCTGGGCTCAAGCCATCCTCCTGCCTCAGTCTCTGAGTAGTTGGCACTACAAGTCCACAGGACCACATCAGATAATTTTTCTTCTTTTTATGGAATCAGGGTTATACTATTGTTCAGGCTGGTTTTGAACTCCTGGCCTCAAGCCGTCCTCTCTCCTGAACCTTGCAAAGTACTGGGACTATCAGTGTGAGCCACTGCACCAAGCCAGCAATTTGATTATTATATGCCTGGGTGTTTTATTTATGTGCATTGTACTTGTGGTTTGTTAAATCACTTAGTTATGTGGATTTATGGTTTTTATCAAATTTGGAAACAATGGCTATTTTTATTTTTGCATTTGTTTTTTTCTGTCAGTTCCCCATTCTTTCTGGAACTTCAACTGCAACTACACAAGACAGGTAGATATTATATCACATGTCACTGGGCCTCTGTTCATGGACTTTAAAGCTTTTTTTCTCAGATGGTTGCAGTGGATCATACCCATAATCTGAGCATTCTGGGAGGGCAAGGCAGGTGGATTGCTTGAGCTCAGGAGTTCTAGACCAGCCTGAGCAAGAGAGAGGCCCCATCTCTAAAAAGTAACTTCGTGTTGTGGTGGGCAACTGTAGTCCCAGCTACTTGGGAGGTGGAGGCAAGAGGATCGCTTGAACCCAGAAGTTTGAGGTTGCTGTCAGCTATGATGATGCCATGGCACTCTACTGAAGGTAACAAAGTCAGAGTCTGTTAAAAAAAAATAGAAAGAAAGACCTTTTTTCTATGTATATTTTGATTCTGAAAATTTTCATTGATATTATTGCAAGTTTATTGATCATTATTCTGCATTATATAATTTGCCATTAAATTTATAGAGTTTAATGTCTATATTATCTCAGATATTGTGTTTTTTAACTTCAGGTGTTTTATTTTGTTTTTATTATGTTTATTTTATTTTTGTGTTGCACTTTATACTCTTAACATATTTACTAATTATTTTAAGTCTCCTTTTTGTTAATTAGATGATCTTTATCATGTATTTACTAAATATTACATATTCTGTTGAAAAGGGTTTTCTTTTATTTTTCTTTCTATATTTTTTTAATGTCTAATAGTTTCTGCTTGTATGATGAACATTGTATTAATTTTTTTCTTAATTTCCCTTTTTTTTATTAAATGATAGCTGTATACATTAATGCAAACATGGGGTACAGTGTAGTGTTTTCATATACATTTTGAAATATTTTCATCAAGCTGGTTCACATAAATTTCATGTCATTTGCATAGTCATTGTGTCAAAACATTTATATTCTAGTTCTAGAAAAGTTCACT